>NW_027287303.1:0-81031 GCF_022747635.1 Hetaerina americana | reverse complement strand
TGCGCTGAGGCATCTTTTATGCTCATTTCTTGTCCTTAATGATTAACTCTGGGTTTTATTTTGTTTATTTGATGAAAATGAAAAACAATACACACCATGGAAACATTTTTGTTTGATTGGTGTCGAGTGAGAATTTCACCAAGAACCCAAAGGGGTGGGTATTGGCACTTTTCATGGAAAAATGTGAAAAATTAAAATTTCTAAAAATGAAATAAATGCCTTCTATACACCTCAAACATTCACTCTATAATGGAAGATTGTTGTTTTTCGCAATATTATTTGAAATTTGGGCTCTTTTACTAACATTAACACTTGCGCTGAGGCATCTTTTATGCTCATTTCTTGTCCTTAATGATTAACTCTGGGTTTTATTTTGTTTATATGATGAAAATGAACAACAATACACACCATGGAAACATTTTTTTTTGATTTGTTTCGAGTGAGAATTTCACCCAGAACCCAAAGGGGGGGGTATTGGCACTTTTCATGGAAAAATGTGAAAAATTAAAATTTCTAAAAATGAAATAAATGCCTTCTATACAACTCAAACATTCACTCTATAATGGAAGATTGTGGTTTTTGCAATATTATTTGAAATATGGGCTCTTTTACTAACATTACCACTTGCGCTGAGGCATCTTTTATGCTCATTTCTTGTCTTTAATGATTTATTCTGGGTTTTATTTTGTTTATTTGATGAAAATGAACAACAATACACACCATGGAAACATTTTTTTTGATTTGTGTCGAGTGAGAATTTCAACCAGAACCCAAAGGGGGGGGTATTGGCACTTTTCATGGAAAAATGTGAAAAATTAAAATTTCTAAAAATGAAATAAATGCCTTCTATACACCTCAAACATTCACTCTATAATGGAAGATTGTTGTTTTTCGCAATATTATTTGAAATATGGGCTCTTTTACTAACATTACCACTTGCGCTGAGGCATCTTTTATGCTCATTTCTTGTCTTTAATGATTTTATTCCGGGTTTTATTTTATTTATTTGATGAAAATGAACATCAATACACACCATGGAAACATTTTTGTTTGATTGGTGTCGAGTGAGAATTTCACCTAGAACCCAAAGGGGGAGGTATTGGCACTTTTCATGGAAAAATGTGAAAAATTAAAATTTCTAAAAATGAAATAAATGCCTTCTATACACCTCAAACATTCACTCTATAATGGAAGATTGTTGTTTTTCGCAATATTATTTGAAATTTGGGCTCTTTTACTAACATTAACACTTGCGCTGAAGCATCTTTTATGCTCATTTCTTGTCCTTAATGATTAACTCTGGGTTTTATTTTTTTTATTTGATGAAAATGAACAACAATACACACCATGGAAACATTTTTTTTTGATTTGTGTCGAGTGAGAATTTCACCCAGAACCCAAAGGGGGGGGAGGTATTGGCACTTTTCATGGAAAAATGTGAAAAATTAAAATTTCTAAAAATGAAATAAATGCCTTCTATACACCTCAAACATCACTCTATAATGGAAGATTGTGGTTTTTGCAATATTATTTGAAATATGGGCTCTTTTACTAACATTACCACTTGCGCTGAGGCATCTTTTATGCTCATTTCTTGTCTTTAATGATTTATTCTGGGTTTTATTTTGTTTATTTGATGAAAATGAACAACAATACACACCATCGAAACATTTTTTTTTGATTTGTGTCGAGTGAGAATTTCACCCAGAACCCAAAGGGGGGGGTATTGGCACTTTTCATGGAAAAATGTGAAAAATTAAAATTTCTAAAAATGAAATAAATGCCTTCTATACACCTCAAACATTCACTCTATAATGGAAGATTGTTGTTTTTCGCAATATTATTTGAAATATGGGCTCTTTTACTAACATTACCACTTGAACTGCTGCATCTTTTATGCTCATTTCTTGTCTTAAATGATTTATTCAGGGTTTTATTTTGTTTATTTGATGAAAATGAACAACAATACACACCATGGAAACATTTTTGTTGATTGGTGTCGAGTGAGAATTTCACCTAGAACCCAAAGGGGGGGGTATTGGCACTTTTCATGGAAAAATGTGAAAAATTAAAATTTCTAAAAATGAAATAAATGCCTTTTATACACCTCAAACATTCACTCTATAATGGAAGATTGTTGTTTTTCGCAATATTATTTGAAATATGGGCTCTTTTACTAACATTACCACTTGCACTGCTGCATCTTTTATGCTCATTTCTTGTCTTTAATGATTTATTCAGGGTTTTATTTTGTTTATTTGATGAAAATGAACAACAATACACACCATGGAAACATTTTTTTTTGATTTGTGTCGAGTGAGAATTTCACCCAGAACCCAAAGGGGGGGGAGGTATTGGCACTTTTCATGGAAAAATGTGAAAAATTAAAATTTCTAAAAATGAAATAAATGCCTTCTATACACCTCAAACATTCACTCTATAATGGAAGATTGTTGTTTTTCGCAATATTTTTTGAAATTTGGGCTCTTTTACTAACATTAAAACTTGCGCTGAGGCATCTTTTATGCTCATTTCTTGTCCTTAATGATTAACTCTGGGTTTTATTTTGTTTATTTGATGAAAATGAACAACAATACACATCATGGAAACATTTTTGTTTGATATGTGTCGAGTGAGAATTTCACCTAGAACCCAAAGGGGGGAACTTTTCATGGAAAAATGTGAAAAATTAAAATTTCTAAAAATGAAATAAATGCCTCCTATACGCCTCAAACATTCACTCTATAATGGAAGATTCTTGTTTTTCGCAATATTATTTGAAATTTGGGCTCTTTTACTAACATTAACACTTGCGCTGAGGCATCTTTTATGCTCATTTCTTGTCCTTAATGATTAACTCTGGGTTTTATTTTGTTTATTTGATGAAAATGAAAAACAATACACACCATGGAAACATTTTTGTTTGATTGGTGTCGAGTGAGAATTTCACCAAGAACCCAAAGGGGTGGGTATTGGCACTTTTCATGGAAAAATGTGAAAAATTAAAATTTCTAAAACTGAAATAAATGCCTTCTATACACCTCAAACATTCACTCTATAATGGAAGATTGTTGTTTTTCGCAATATTATTTGAAATTTGGGCTCTTTTACTAACATTAACACTTGCGCTGAGGCATCTTTTATGCTCATTTCTTGTCCTTAATGATTAACTCTGGGTTTTATTTTGTTTATTTGATGAAAATGAACAACAATACACACCATGGAAACATTTTTTTTTGATTTGTTTCGAGTGAGAATTTCACCCAGAACCCAAAGGGGGGGGTATTGGCACTTTTCATGGAAAAATGTGAAAAATTAAAATTTCTAAAAATGAAATAAATGCCTTCTATACAACTCAAACATTCACTCTATAATGGAAGATTGTGGTTTTTTTCAATATTATTTGAAATATGGGCTCTTTTACTAACATTACCACTTGCGCTGAGGCATCTTTTATGCTCATTTCTTGTCTTTAATGATTTATTCTGGGTTTTATTTTGTTTATTTGATGAAAATGAACAACAATACACACCATGGAAACATTTTTTTTTGATTTGTGTCGAGTGAGAATTTCACCCAGAACCCAAAGGGGGGGGTATTGGCACTTTTCATGGAAAAATGTGAAAAATTAAAATTTCTAAAAATGAAATAAATGCCTTCTATACACCTCAAACATTCACTCTATAATGGAAGATTGTTGTTTTTCGCAATATTATTTGAAATATGGGCTCTTTTACTAACATTACCACTTGCGCTGAGGCATCTTTTATGCTCATTTCTTGTCTTTAATGATTTATTCCGGGTTTTATTTTATTTATTTGATGAAAATGAACATCAATACACACCATGGAAACATTTTTGTTTGATTGGTGTCGAGTGAGAATTTCACCTAGAACCCAAAGGGGGAGGTATTGGCACTTTTCATGGAAAAATGTGAAAAATTAAAATTTCTAAAAATGAAATAAATGCCTTCTATACACCTCAAACATTCACTCTATAATGGAAGATTGTTGTTTTTTGCAATATTATTTGAAATATGGGCTCTTTTACTAACATTACGACTTGCGCTGCTGCATCTTTTATGCTCATTTCTTGTCTTTAATGATTTATTCTGGGTTTTATTTTGTTTATTTGATGAAAATGAACAACAATACACACCATGGAAACATTTTTGTTTGATTGGTGTCGAGTGAGAATTTCACCTAGAACCCAAAGGGGGGAACTTTTCATGGAAAAATGTGAAAAATTAAAATTTCTAAAAATGAAAGAAATGCCTTCTATACACCTCAAACATTCACTCTATAATGGAAGATTGTTGTTTTTCGCAATATTTATTGAAATTTGGGCTCTTTTACTAACATAAACACCTGCGCTGAGGCATCTTTTATGCTCATTTCTTGTCCTTAATGATTAACTCTGGGTTTTATTTTGTTTATTTGATGAAAATGAACAACAATACACACCATGGAAACATTTTTTTTTTGATTTGTGTCGTGTGAGAATTTCACCTAGAACCCAAAGGGGGGGGTTTTGGCCCTTTTCATGGAAAAATGTGAAAAATTAAAATTTCTAAAAATGAAATAAATGCCTTCTATACACCTCAAACATTCACTCTATAATGGAAGATTGTTGTTTTTTGCAATATTTTTTGAAATTTGGGCTCTTTTACTAACATTAACACTTGCGCTGAGGCATCTTTTATGCTCATTTCTTGTCCTTAATGATTAACTCTGGGTTTTATTTTGTTTATTTGAAGAAAATGAACAACAATACACACCATGGAAACATTTTTTTTTGATTTGTGTCTAGTGAGAATTTCACCTAGAACCCAAAGGGGGGGGTTTTGGCACTTTTCATGGAAAAATGTGAAAAATTAAAATTTCTAAAAATGAAATAAATGCCTTCTATACACCTCAAACATTCTCTCTTTAATGGAAGATTGTTGTTTTTCACAATATTTTTTGAAATTTGGGCTCTTTTACTAACATTAACACTTGCGCAGAGGCATCTTTTATGCTAATTTCTTGTCTTTAATGATTTATTCTGGGTTTTATTTTGTTTATTTGATGAAAATGAACAACAATACACACAACGAAAACAGTTTTGTTTGATTTGTGTCGAGTGAGAATTTCACCTAGAACCCAAAGGGGGGGGTATTGGCACTTTTCTTGGAAAAATGTTAAAAAATTAAAATTTCTAAAAATGAAATAAATGCCTTCTATACACCTCAAACATTCACTCTATAATGGAAGATTGTTGTTTTTCGCAATATTTTTTGAAAAATGGGCTCTTTTGCTAACATTACGACTTGCGCTGCTGCATCTTTTATGCTCATTTCTTGTCCTTAATGATTAACTCTGGGTTTTATTTTGTTTATTTGATGAAAATGAACAACAATACACACCATGGAAACATTTTTTTTGATTTGTGTCGAGTGAGAATTTCACCTAGAACCCAAAGGGGGGAACTTTTCATGGAAAAATGTGAAAAATTAAAATTTCTAAAAATGAAATAAATGCCTTCTATACACCTCAAACATTCACTCTATAATGGAAGATTTGTTTTTTTCGCAATATTATTTGAAATTTGGGCTCTTTTACTAACATTAACACTTGCGCTGCTGCATCTTTTATGCTCATTTCTTGTCCTTAATGATAAACTCTGGGTTTTATTTTGTTTATTTGATGAAAATGAACAACAATACACACCATGGAAACATTTTGGTTTGATTGGTGTCGAGTGAGAATTTCACCTAGAACCCAAAGGGGGGGTATTGGCACTTTTCATGGAAAAATGTGAAAAATTAAAATTTCTAAAAATGAAATAAATGCCTTCTATACACCTCAAACATTCACTCTAAAATGGAAGATTGTTGTTTTTCGCAATAGTTTTTGAAATTTGGGCTCTTTTACTAACATTAACACTTGCGCTGAGGCATCTTTTATGCTCATTTCTTGTCCTTAATGATTAACTCTGGGTTTTATTTTGTTTATTTGATGAAAATGAAAAACAATACACACCATGGAAACATTTTTGTTTGATTGGTGTCGAGTGAGAATTTCACCAAGAACCCAAAGGGGTGGGTATTGGCACTTTTCATGGAAAAATGTGAAAAATTAAAATTTCTAAAAATGAAATAAATGCCTTCTATACACCTGAAACATTCACTCTATAATGGAAGATTGTTGTTTTTCGCAATATTTTTTGAAATTTGGGCTCTTTTACTAACATTAAAACTTGCGCTGAGGCATCTTTTATGCTCATTTCTTGTCCTTAATGATTAACTCTGGGTTTTATTTTGTTTATTTGATGAAAATGAACAACAATACACATCATGGAAACATTTTTGTTTGATATGTGTCGTGTGAGAATTTCACCTAGAACCCAAAGGGGGGGGGGTATTGGCACTTTTCATGGAAAAATGTGAAAAATTAAAATTTCTAAAAATGAAATAAATGCCTTCTATACACCTCAAACATTCACTCTATAATGGAAGATTGTTGTTTTTTGCAATATTATATGAAATATGGGCTCTTTTGCTAACATTACGACTTGCGCTGCTGCATCTTTTATGCTCATTTCTTGTCTTTAATGATTTATTCTGGGTTTTATTTTGTTTATTTGATGAAAATGAACAACAATACACACCATGGAAACATTTTTGTTTGATTGGTGTCGAGTGAGAATTTCACCAAGAACCCAAAGGGGTGGGTATTGGCACTTTTCATGGAAAAATGTGAAAAATTAAAATTTCTAAAAATGAAATTAATGCCTTCTATACACCTCAAACATTCACTCTATAATGGAAGATTGTGGTTTTTGCAATATTATTCGAAAGATGGGCTCTTTTACTAACATTACCAATTGCGCTGAGGCATCTTTTATGCTCATTTCTTGTCTTTAATGATTTATTCTGGGTTTTATTTTGTTTATTTGATGAAAATGAACAACAATACACACCATGGAAACATTTTTTTTTGATTTGTGTTGAGTGAGAATTTCACTTAGAACCCAAAGGGGGGGGTATTGGCACTTTTCATGGAAAAATGTGAAAAATTAAAATTTCTAAAAATGAAATAAATGCCTTTTATACACCTCAAACATTCACTCTATAATGGAAGATTGTTGTTTTTCGCAATATTAGTTGAAATATGGGCTCTTTTACTAACATTACCACTTGCGCTGCTGCATCTTTTATGCTCATTTCTTGTCTTTAATGATTTATTCAGGGTTTTATTTTGTTTATTTGATGAAAATGAACAACAATACACACCATGGAAACATTTTTGATTGATTCGTGTCGAGTGAGAATTTCACCTAGAACCCAAAGGGGGGGGCATTGGCACTTTTCATGGAAAAATGTGAAAAATTAAAATTTCTAAAAATGAAATAAATGCCTTTTATACACCTCAAACATTCACTCTATAATGGAAGATTGTTGTTTTTCGCAATATTATTTGAAATATGGGCTCTTTTACTAACATTACCACTTGAACTGCTGCATCTTTTATGCTCATTTCTTGTCTTTAATGATTTATTCAGGGTTTTATTTTGTTTATTTGATGAAAATGAACAACAATACACACCATGGAAACATTTTTGTTGATTGGTGTCGAGTGAGAATTTCACCCAGAACCCAAAGGGGGGGGTATTGGCACTTTTCATGGAAAAATGTGATAAATTAAAATTTCTAAAAATGAAATAAATGCCTTTTATACACCTCAAACATTCACTCTATAATGGAAGATTGTTGTTTTTCGCAATATTATTTGAAATATGGGCTCTTTTACTAACATTACCACTTGCACTGCTGCATCTTTTATGCTCATTTCTTGTCTTTAATGATTTATTCAGGGTTTTATTTTGTTTATTTGATGAAAATGAACAACAATACACACCATGGAAACATTTTTGATTGATTGGTGTTGAGTGAGAATTTCACCTAGAACCCAAAGGGGGGGGTATTGGCACTTTTCATGGAAAAATGTGAAAAATTAAAATTTCTAAAAATGAAATAAATGCCTTTTATACACCTCAAACATTCACTCTATAATGGAAGATTGTTGTTTTTCGCAATATGATTTGAAATATGGGCTCTTTTACTAACATTACCACTTGAACTGCTGCATCTTTTATGCTCATTTCTTGTCTTTAATGATTTATTCAGGGTTTTATTTTGTTTATTTGATGAAAATGAACAACAATACACACCATGGAAACATTTTTGTTTGATTTGTGTCTAGTGAGAAATTCACCTAGAACCCAAAGGGGGGGTATTGGCACTTTTCATGGAAAAATGTGAAAAATTAAAATTTCTAAAAATGAAATAAATGCCTTCTGTACACCTCAAACATTCACTCTATAATGGAAGATTGTTGTTTTTCGCAATATTTTTTGAAATTTGGGCTCTTTTACTAACATTAAAACTTACGCTGAGGCATCTTTTATGCTCATTTCTTGTCTTTAATGATTAACTCTGGGTTTTATTTTGTTTATTTGATGAAAATGAACAACAATACACACCATGGAAACATTTTTTTTGATTTGTGTCTAGTGAGAATTTCACCTAGAACCCAAAGGGGGGGGTTTTGGCACTTTTCATGGAAAAATGTGAAAAATTAAAATTTCTAAAAATGAAATAAATGCCTTCTATACACCTCAAACATTCTCTCTTTAATGGAAGATTGTTGTTTTTCACAATATTTTTTGAAATTTGGGCTCTTTTACTAACATTAACACTTGCGCAGAGGCATCTTTTATGCTAATTTCTTGTCTTTAATGATTTATTCTGGGTTTTATTTTGTTTATTTGATGAAAATGAACAACAATACACACAACGAAAACAGTTTTGTTTGATTTGTGTCGAGTGAGAATTTCACCTAGAACCCAAAGGGGGGGGTATTGGCACTTTTCTTGGAAAAATGTTAAAAAATTAAAATTTCTAAAAATGAAATAAATGCCTTCTATACACCTCAAACATTCACTCTATAATGGAAGATTGTTGTTTTTCGCAATATTTTTTGAAAAATGGGCTCTTTTGCTAACATTACGACTTGCGCTGCTGCATCTTTTATGCTCATTTCTTGTCCTTAATGATTAACTCTGGGTTTTATTTTGTTTATTTGATGAAAATGAACAACAATACACACCATGGAAACATTTTTTTTGATTTGTGTCGAGTGAGAATTTCACCTAGAACCCAAAGGGGGGAACTTTTCATGGAAAAATGTGAAAAATTAAAATTTCTAAAAATGAAATAAATGCCTTCTATACACCTCAAACATTCACTCTATAATGGAAGATTTGTTTTTTTCGCAATATTATTTGAAATTTGGGCTCTTTTACTAACATTAACACTTGCGCTGCTGCATCTTTTATGCTCATTTCTTGTCCTTAATGATAAACTCTGGGTTTTATTTTGTTTATTTGATGAAAATGAACAACAATACACACCATGGAAACATTTTGGTTTGATTGGTGTCGAGTGAGAATTTCACCTAGAACCCAAAGGGGGGGTATTGGCACTTTTCATGGAAAAATGTGAAAAATTAAAATTTCTAAAAATGAAATAAATGCCTTCTATACACCTCAAACATTCACTCTAAAATGGAAGATTGTTGTTTTTCGCAATAGTTTTTGAAATTTGGGCTCTTTTACTAACATTAACACTTGCGCTGAGGCATCTTTTATGCTCATTTCTTGTCCTTAATGATTAACTCTGGGTTTTATTTTGTTTATTTGATGAAAATGAAAAACAATACACACCATGGAAACATTTTTGTTTGATTGGTGTCGAGTGAGAATTTCACCAAGAACCCAAAGGGGTGGGTATTGGCACTTTTCATGGAAAAATGTGAAAAATTAAAATTTCTAAAAATGAAATAAATGCCTTCTATACACCTGAAACATTCACTCTATAATGGAAGATTGTTGTTTTTCGCAATATTTTTTGAAATTTGGGCTCTTTTACTAACATTAAAACTTGCGCTGAGGCATCTTTTATGCTCATTTCTTGTCCTTAATGATTAACTCTGGGTTTTATTTTGTTTATTTGATGAAAATGAACAACAATACACATCATGGAAACATTTTTGTTTGATATGTGTCGTGTGAGAATTTCACCTAGAACCCAAAGGGGGGGGGGTATTGGCACTTTTCATGGAAAAATGTGAAAAATTAAAATTTCTAAAAATGAAATAAATGCCTTCTATACACCTCAAACATTCACTCTATAATGGAAGAATGTTGTTTTTTGCAATATTATATGAAATATGGGCTCTTTTGCTAACATTACGACTTGCGCTGCTGCATCTTTTATGCTCATTTCTTGTCTTTAATGATTTATTCTGGGTTTTATTTTGTTTTTTTTGATGAAAATGAACAACAATACACACCATGGAAACATTTTTGTTTGATTGGTGTCGAGTGAGAATTTCACCAAGAACCCAAAGGGGTGGGTATTGGCACTTTTCATGGAAAAATGTGAAAAATTAAAATTTCTAAAAATGAAATTAATGCCTTCTATACACCTCAAACATTCACTCTATAATGGAAGATTGTGGTTTTTGCAATATTATTCGAAAGATGGGCTCTTTTACTAACATTACCAATTGCGCTGAGGCATCTTTTATGCTCATTTCTTGTCTTTAATGATTTATTCTGGGTTTTATTTTGTTTATTTGATGAAAATGAACAACAATACACACCATGGAAACATTTTTTTTTGATTTGTGTTGAGTGAGAATTTCACTTAGAACCCAAAGGGGGGGGTATTGGCACTTTTCATGGAAAAATGTGAAAAATTAAAATTTCTAAAAATGAAATAAATGCCTTTTATACACCTCAAACATTCACTCTATAATGGAAGATTGTTGTTTTTCGCAATATTAGTTGAAATATGGGCTCTTTTACTAACATTACCACTTGCGCTGCTGCATCTTTTATGCTCATTTCTTGTCTTTAATGATTTATTCAGGGTTTTATTTTGTTTATTTGATGAAAATGAACAACAATACACACCATGGAAACATTTTTGATTGATTCGTGTCGAGTGAGAATTTCACCTAGAACCCAAAGGGGGGGGCATTGGCACTTTTCATGGAAAAATGTGAAAAATTAAAATTTCTAAAAATGAAATAAATGCCTTTTATACACCTCAAACATTCACTCTATAATGGAAGATTGTTGTTTTTCGCAATATTATTTGAAATATGGGCTCTTTTACTAACATTACCACTTGCACTGCTGCATCTTTTATGCTCATTTCTTGTCTTTAATGATTTATTCAGGGTTTCATTTTGTTTATTTGATGAAAATGAACAACAATACACACCATGGAAACATTTTTGTTCATTGGTGTCAAGTGAGAATTTCACCTAGAACCCAAAGGGGGGAACTTTTCATGGAAAAATGTGAAAAATTAAAATTTCTAAAAATGAAATAAATGCCTTCTATACACCTCAAACATTCACTCTATAATGGAAGATTCTTGTTTTTCGCAATATTATTTGAAATTTGGGCTCTTTTACTAACATTAACACTTGCGCTGAGGCATCTTTTATGCTCATTTCTTGTCCTTAAAGATTAACTCTGGGTTTTATTTTGTTTATTTGATGAAAATGAAAAACAATACACACCATGGAAACATTTTTGTTTGATTGGTGTCGAGTGAGAATTTCACCAAGAACCCAAAGGGGAGGGTATTGGCACTTTTCATGGAAAAATGTGAAAAATTAGAATTTCTAAAAATGAAATAAATGCCTTCTATACACCTCAAACATTCACTCTATAATGGAAGATTGTTGTTTTTCGCAATATTTTTTGAAATTTGGGCTCTTTTACTAACATTAAAACTTGCGCTGAGGCATCTTTTATGCTCATTTCTTGTCCTTAATGATTAACTCTGGGTTTTATTTTGTTTATTTGATGAAAATGAACAACAATACACACCATGGAAACATTTTTGTTTGATATGTGTCGAGTGAGAATTTCACCTAGAACCCAAAGGGGGGGTATTGGCACTTTTCATGAAAAAATGTGAAAAATTATAATTTCTAAAATTGAAATAAATGCCTTCTATACACCTCAAACATTCACTCTATAATGGAAGATTGTTGTTTTTCGCAATATTTTTTGAAATTTGGGCTCTTTTACTAACATTAAAACTTACGCTGAGGCATCTTTTATGCTCATTTCTTGTCTTTAATGATTAACTCTGGGTTTTATTTTGTTTATTTGATGAAAATGAACAACAATACACACCATGGAAACATTTTTTTTGATTTGTGTCGAGTGAGAATTTCACCTAGAACCCAAAGGAAAGAACTTTTCATGGAAAAATGTGAAAAATTAAAATTTCTAAAAATGAAATAAATGCCTTCTATACACCTCAAACATTCACTCTATAATGGAAGATTGTTGTTTTTTGCAATATTATATGAAATATGGGCTCTTTTGCTAACATTACGACTTGCGCTGCTGCATCTTTTATGCTCATTTCTTGTCTTTAATGATTTATTCTGGGTTTTATTTTGTTTATTTGATGAAAATGAACAACAATACACACCATGGAAACATTTTTGTTTGATTGGTGTCGAGTGAGAATTTCACCAAGAACCCAAAGGGGTGGGTATTGGCACTTTTCATGGAAAAATGTGAAAAATTAAAATTTCTAAAAATGAAATTAATGCCTTCTATACACCTCAAACATTCACTCTATAATGGAAGATTGTGGTTTTTGCAATATTATTCGAAAGATGGGCTCTTTTACTAACATTACCAATTGCGCTGAGGCATCTTTTATGCTCATTTCTTGTCTTTAATGATTTATTCTGGGTTTTATTTTGTTTATTTGATGAAAATGAACAACAATACACACCATGGAAACATTTTTTTTTGATTTGTGTTGAGTGAGAATTTCACTTAGAACCCAAAGGGGGGGTATTGGCACTTTTCATGGAAAAATGTGAAAAATTAAAATTTCTAAAAATGAAATAAATGCCTTTTATACACCTCAAACATTCACTCTATAATGGAAGATTGTTGTTTTTCGCAATATTAGTTGAAATATGGGCTCTTTTACTAACATTACCACTTGCGCTGCTGCATCTTTTATGCTCATTTCTTGTCTTTAATGATTTATTCAGGGTTTTATTTTGTTTATTTGATGAAAATGAACAACAATACACACCATGGAAACATTTTTGATTGATTCGTGTCGAGTGAGAATTTCACCTAGAACCCAAAGGGGGGGGCATTGGCACTTTTCATGGAAAAATGTGAAAAATTAAAATTTCTAAAAATGAAATAAATGCCTTTTATACACCTCAAACATTCACTCTATAATGGAAGATTGTTGTTTTTCGCAATATTATTTGAAATATGGGCTCTTTTACTAACATTACCACTTGCACTGCTGCATCTTTTATGCTCATTTCTTGTCTTTAATGATTTATTCAGGGTTTCATTTTGTTTATTTGATGAAAATGAACAACAATACACACCATGGAAACATTTTTGTTCATTGGTGTCAAGTGAGAATTTCACCTAGAACCCAAAGGGGGGAACTTTTCATGGAAAAATGTGAAAAATTAAAATTTCTAAAAATGAAATAAATGCCTTCTATACACCTCAAACATTCACTCTATAATGGAAGATTCTTGTTTTTCGCAATATTATTTGAAATTTGGGCTCTTTTACTAACATTAACACTTGCGCTGAGGCATCTTTTATGCTCATTTCTTGTCCTTAAAGATTAACTCTGGGTTTTATTTTGTTTATTTGATGAAAATGAAAAACAATACACACCATGGAAACATTTTTGTTTGATTGGTGTCGAGTGAGAATTTCACCAAGAACCCAAAGGGGAGGGTATTGGCACTTTTCATGGAAAAATGTGAAAAATTAGAATTTCTAAAAATGAAATAAATGCCTTCTATACACCTCAAACATTCACTCTATAATGGAAGATTGTTGTTTTTCGCAATATTTTTTGAAATTTGGGCTCTTTTACTAACATTAAAACTTGCGCTGAGGCATCTTTTATGCTCATTTCTTGTCCTTAATGATTAACTCTGGGTTTTATTTTGTTTATTTGATGAAAATGAACAACAATACACACCATGGAAACATTTTTGTTTGATATGTGTCGAGTGAGAATTTCACCTAGAACCCAAAGGGGGGGTATTGGCACTTTTCATGAAAAAATGTGAAAAATTATAATTTCTAAAATTGAAATAAATGCCTTCTATACACCTCAAACATTCACTCTATAATGGAAGATTGTTGTTTTTCGCAATATTTTTTGAAATTTGGGCTCTTTTACTAACATTAAAACTTACGCTGAGGCATCTTTTATGCTCATTTCTTGTCTTTAATGATTAACTCTGGGTTTTATTTTGTTTATTTGATGAAAATGAACAACAATACACACCATGGAAACATTTTTTTTGATTTGTGTCGAGTGAGAATTTCACCTAGAACCCAAAGGAAAGAACTTTTCATGGAAAAATGTGAAAAATTAAAATTTCTAAAAATGAAATAAATGCCTTCTATACACCTCAAACATTCACTCTATAATGGAAGATTGTTGTTTTTCGCAATATTTTTTGAAATTTGGGCTCTTTTACTAACATTAACACTTGCGCTGAGGCATCTTTTATGCTCATTTCTTGTCCTTAATGATTAACTCTGGGTTTTATTTTGTTTATTTGATGAAAATGAACAACAATACACACCATGGAAACATTTTTGTATGATTGGTGTCGAGTGAGAATTTCACCTAGAACCCAAAGGGGGGGGTTTTGTCACTTTTCATGGAAAAATGTGAAAAATTAAAATTTCTAAAAATGAAATAAATGCCTTCTATACACCTCAAACATTCACTCTATAATGGAAGATTGTTGTTTTTCGCAATATTATTTGAAATTTGGGCTCTTTTACTAACATTAACACTTGCGCTGAGGCATCTTTTATTGTCATTTCTTGTCCTTAATGATTAACTCTGGGTTTTATTTTGTTTATTTGATGAAAATGAACAACAATACACACCATGGAAACATTTTTTTTTGATTTGTTTCGAGTGAGAATTTCACCCAGAACCCAAAGGGGGGGTATTGGCACTTTTCATGGAAAAATGTGAAAAATTAAAATTTCTAAAAATGAAATAAATGCCTTCTATACACCTCAAACATTCACTCTATAATGGAAGATTGTTGTTTTTCGCAATATTATTTGAAATATGGGCTCTTTTACTAACATTACCACTTGCGCTGAGGCATCTTTTATGCTCATTTCTTGTCTTTAATGATTTATTCTGGGTTTTATTTTGTTTATTTGATGAAAATGAACAACAATACACACCATGGAAACATTTTTTTTTGATTTGTGTCGAGTGAGAATTTCACCCAGAACCCAAAGGGGGGGGTATTGGCACTTTTCATGGAAAAATGTGAAAAATTAAAATTTCTAAAAATGAAATAAATGCCTTCTATACACCTCAAACAATCACTCTATAATGGAAGATTGTTGTTTTTCGCAATATTATTTGAAATATGGGCTCTTTTACTAACATTACCACTTGCGCTGAGGCATCTTTTATGCTCATTTCTTGTCTTTAATGATTTATTCCGGGTTTTATTTTATTTATTTGATGAAAATGAACAACAATACACACCATGGAAACATTTTTGTTTGATTGGTGTCGAGTGAGAATTTCACCTAGAACCCAAAGGGGGGAACTTTTCATGGAAAAATGTGAAAAATTAAAATTTCTAAAAATGAAATAAATGCCTTCTATACACCTCAAACATTCACTCTATAATGGAAGATTGTTATTTTTTGCAATATTATTTGAAATATAGGCTCTTTTACTAACATTAAGACTTGCGCTGCTGCATCTTTTATGCTCATTTCTTGTCTTAAATGATTTATTCTGGGTATTATTTTGATTATTTGATGAAAATGAACAACAATACACACCATGGAAACATTTTTGTTTGATTGGTGTCGAGTGAGAATTTCACCTAGAACCCAAAGGGGGGAACTTTTCATGGAAAAATGTGAAAAATTAAAATTTCTAAAAATGAAATAAATGCCTTCTATACACCTCAAACATTCACTCTATAATGGAAGATTGTTGTTTTTCGCAATATTTTTTGAAATTTGGGCTCTTTTACTAACATTAAAACTTACGCTGAGGCATCTTTTATGCTCATTTCTTGTCTTTAATGATTAACTCTGGGTTTTATTTTGTTTATTTGATGAAAATGAACAACAATACACACCATGGAAACATTTTTTTTGATTTGTGTCGAGTGAGAATTTCACCTAGAACCCAAAGGAAAGAACTTTTCATGGAAAAATGTGAAAAATTAAAATTTCTAAAAATGAAATAAATGCTTTCTATACACCTCAAACATTCACTCTATAATGGAAGATTGTTTTTTTTCGCAATATTTTTTGAAATTTGGGCTCTTTTACTAACATTAACACTTGCGCTGAGGCATCTTTTATGCTCATTTCTTGTCCTTAATGATTAACCCTGGGTTTTATTTTGTTTATTTGATGAAAATGAACAACAATACACACCATGGAAACATTTTTGTTTGATTTGTGTCGAGTGAGATTTTCACCTAGAACCCAAAGGGGTATTGGCACTTTTCATGGAAAAATGTGAAAAATTAAAATTTCTAAAAATGAAATAAATGCCTTCTATACACCTCAAACATTCACTCTGTAATGGAAGATTGTTGTTTTTCGCAATATTTTTTTAAAATTTGGGCTCTTTTACTAATATTAACACTTGCGTTGAGGCATCTTTTATGCTCATTTCTTGTCTTAAATGATTTATCCTGGGTTTTATTTTGTTTATTTGATGAAAATGAACAACAATACACACCATGGAACCATTTTTGTTTGATATGTGTCGACTGAGAATTTCACCTAGAACCCAAAGGGCACTTTGCATTGAAAAATGTGAAAAATTAAAATTTCTAAAAATGAAATAAATGCCTTCTATACACCTCAAACATTCACTCTATAATGGAAGATTGTTGTTTTTTGCAATATTTTTTGAAATTTGGGCTCTTTTACTAACATTAACACTTGCGCTGAGGCATCTTTTATGCTCATTTCTTGTCTTTAATGATTTATTCTGGGTTTTATTTTGTTTATTTGATGAAAATGAACAACAATACACGCCATGGAAACATTTTTGTTTGATTTGTGTCGAGAGAGAATTTCACCTAGAACCCAAAGGGGGGGGGGTATTGGCACTTTTCATGGAAAAATGTGAAAAATTAAAATTTCTAAAAATGAAATAAATGCCTTCTATACACCTCAAACATTCACTCTATAATGGAAGATTGTTGTTTTTCGCAATATTATTTGAAATATGGGCTCTTTTACTAACATTACCACTTGCGCTGAGGCATCTTTTATGCTCATTTCTTGTCTTTAATGATTTATTCCGGGTTTTATTTTATTTATTTGATGAAAATGAACAACAATACACACCATGGAAACATTTTTGTTTGATTGGTGTCGAGTGAGAATTTCACCTAGAACCCAAAGGGGGAGGTATTGGCACTTTTCATGGAAAAATGTGAAAAATTAAAATTTCTAAAAATGAAATAAATGCCTTCTATACACCTCAAACATTCACTCTATAATGGAAGATTGTTGTTTTTTGCAATATTATTTGAAATATGGGCTCTTTTACTAACATTGCGACTTGCGCTGCTGCATCTTTTATGCTCATTTCTTGTCTTTAATGATTTATTCTGGGTTTTATTTTGTTTATTTGATGAAAATGAACAACAATACACACCATGGAAACATTTTTTTTTGATTGGTGTCGAGTGAGAATTTCACCTAGAACCCAAAGGGGGGAACTTTTCATGGAAAAATGTGAAAAATTAAAATTTCTAAAAATGAAATAAATGCCTTCTATACACCTCAAACATTCACTCTATAATGGAAGATTGTTGTTTTTCGCAATATTATTTGAAATATGGGCTCTTTTACTAACATTACCACTTGCGCTGAGGTATCTTTTATGCTCATTTCTTGTCTTTTATGATTTATTCCGGGTTTTATTTTATTTATTTGATGAAAATGAACAACAATACACACCATGGAAACATTTTTGTTTGATTGGTGTCGAGTGAGAATTTCACCTAGAACCCAAAGGGGGGAACTTTTCATGGAAAAATGTGAAAAATTAAAATTTCTAAAAATGAAATAAATGCCTTCTATACACCTCAAACATTCACTCTATAATGGAAGATTGTTATTTTTTGCAATATTATTTGAAATATAGGCTCTTTTACTAACATTACGACTTGCGCTGCTGCATCTTTTATGCTCATTTCTTGTCTTAAATGATTTATTCTGGGTATTATTTTGATTATTTGATGAAAATGAACAACAATACACACCATGGAAACATTTTTTTTTGATTTGTGTTGAGTGAGAATTTCACCCAGAACCCAAAGGGGGGGGTATTGGCACTTTTCATGGAAAAATGTGAAAAATTAAAATTTCTAAAAATGAAATAAATGCCTTCTATACAGCTCAAACATTCACTCTATAATGGAAGATTATTGTTTTTCGCAATATTATTTGAAATATGGGCTCTTTTACTAACATTACCACTTGCGCTGAGGTATCTTTTATGCTCATTTCTTGTCTTTTATGATTTATTCCGGGTTTTATTTTATTTATTTGTTGAAAATGAACAACAATACACACCATGGAAACATTTTTGTTTGATTGGTGTCGAGTGAGAATTTCACCTAGAACCCAAAGGGGGAGGTATTGGCACTTTTCATGGAAAAATGTGAAAAATTAAAATTTCTAAAAATGAAATAAATGCCTTCTATACACCTCAAACATTCACTCTATAATGGAAGATTGTTGTTTTTTGCAATATTATTTGAAATATGGGCTCTTTTACTAACATTACGACTTGCGCTGCTGCATCTTTTATGCTCATTTCTTGTCTTTAATGATTTATTCTGGGTTTTATTTTGTTTATTTGATGAAAATGAACAACAATACACACCATGGAAAACATTTTTGTTTGATATGTGTCGTGTGAGAATTTCACCTAGAACCCAAAGGGGGGGGTTTTGGCCCTTTTCATGGAAAAATGTGAAAAATTAAAATTTCTAAAAATGAAATAAATGCCTTCTATACACCTTAAACATTCACTCTATAATGGAAGATTGTTGTTTTTTGCAATATTTTTTGAAATCTGGGCTCTTTTTCTAACATTACCACTTGTGCTGAGGCATCTTTTATGCTCATTTCTTGTCTTTAATGATTTATTCTGGGTTTTATTTTGTTTATTTGATGAAAATGAACAACAATACACACCATGGAAACATTTTTTTTTGATTTGTGTCGAGTGAGAATTTCACCCAGAACCCAAAGGGGGAGGTATTGGCACTTTTCATGGAAAAATGTGAAAAATTAAAATTTCTAAAATGAAATAAATGCCTTCTATACACCTCAAACATTCACTCTATAATGGAAGATTGTTGTTTTTTGCAATATTATTTGAAATATGGGCTCTTTTACTAAAATTACGACTTGCGCTGCTGCATCTTTTATGCTCATTTCTTGTCCTTAATGATTAACTCTGGGTTTTATTTTGTTTATTTGATGAAAATGAACAACAATACACACCATGGAAACATTTTTGTTTGATTGGTGTCGAGTGAGAATTTCACCTAGAACCCAAAGGGGGGAACTTTTCATGGAAAAATGTGAAAAATTAAAATTTCTAAAAATGAAATAAATGCCTTCTATACACCTCAAACATTCACTCTATAATGGAAGATTCTTGTTTTTCACAATATTATTTGAAATTTGGGCTCTTTTACTAACATTAACACTAGCGCTGAGGCATCTTTTATGCTCATTTCTTGTCCTTAATGATTAACTCTGGGTTTTATTTTGTTTATTTGATGAAAATGAACAACAATACACACCATGGAAACATTTTTGTATGATTGGTGTCGAGTGAGAATTTCACCTAGAACCCAAAGGGGGGGGTTTTGTCACTTTTCATGGAAAAATGTGAAAAATTAAAATTTCTAAAAATGAAATAAATGCCTTCTATACACCTCAAACATTCACTCTATAATGGAAGATTGTTGTTTTTCGCAATATTATTTGAAATTTGGGCTCTTTTACTAACATTAACACTTGCGCTGAGGCATCTTTTATGCTCATTTCTTGTCCTTAATGATTAACTCTGGGTTTTATTTTGTTTATTTGATGAAAATGAACAACAATACACACCATGGAAACATTTTTTTTTGATTTGTTTCGAGTGAGAATTTCACCCAGAACCCAAAGGGGGGGTATTGGCACTTTTCATGGAAAAATGTGAAAAATTAAAATTTCTAAAAATGAAATAAATGCCTTCTATACACCTCAAACATTCACTCTATAATGGAAGATTGTTGTTTTTCGCAATATTTTTTGAAATTTGGGCTCTTTTACTAACATTAACACTTGCGCTGAGGCATCTTTTATGCTCATTTCTTGTCCTTAATGATTAACCCTGGGTTTTATTTTGTTTATTTGAAGAAAATGA
Organism: Hetaerina americana; assembly: GCF_022747635.1. NCBI lineage: Eukaryota > Metazoa > Arthropoda > Insecta > Odonata > Calopterygidae > Hetaerina > Hetaerina americana. The sequence goes on along the minus strand of NW_027287303.1, from coordinate 60,426 downwards.
ACAACAATACACACCATGGAAACATTTTTTTTTGATTTGTGTCTAGTGAGAATTTCACCTAGAACCCAAAGGGGGGGGTTTTGTCACTTTTCATGGAAAAATGTGAAAAATTAAAATTTCTAAAAATGAAATAAATGCCTTCTATACACCTCAAACATTCACTCTATAATGGAAGATTGTTGTTTTTCGCAATATTATTTGAAATTTGGGCTCTTTTACTAACATTAACACTTGCGCTGAGGCATCTTTTATGCTCATTTCTTGTCCTTAATGATTAACTCTGGGTTTTATTTTGTTTATTTGATGAAAATGAACAACAATACACACCATGGAAACATTTTTTTTTGATCTGTTTCGAGTGAGAATTTCACCCAGAACCCAAAGGGGGGGGTATTGGCACTTTTCATGGAAAAATGTGAAAAATTAAAATTTCTAAAAATGAAATAAATGCCTTCTATACACCTCAAACATTCACTCTATAATGGAAGATTGTGGTTTTTGCAATATTATTTGAAATATGGGCTCTTTTACTAACATTACCACTTGCGCTGAGGCATCTTTTATGCTCATTTCTTGTCTTTAATGATTTATTCTGGGTTTTATTTTGTTTATTTGATGAAAATGAACAACAATACACACCATGGAAACATTTTTTTTTGATTTGTGTCGAGTGAGAATTTCACCCAGAACCCAAAGGGGGGGGTATTGGCACTTTTCATGGAAAAATGTGAAAAATTAAAATTTCTAAAAATGAAATAAATGCCTTCTATACACCTCAAACATTCACTCTATAATGGAAGATTGTTGTTTTTCGCAATATTTTTTGAAATTTGGGCTCTTTTACTAACATTAACACTTGCGCTGAGGCATCTTTTATGCTCATTTCTTGTCCTTAATGATTAACTCTGGGTTTTATTTTGTTTATTTGATGAACATGAACAACAATACACACCATGGAAACATTTTTGTTTGATTGGTTTTGAGTGAGAATTTCACCTAGAACCCAAAGGGGGGGGTATTGGCACTTTTCTTGGAAAAATGTTAAAAACTTAAAATTTCTAAAAATGAAATAAATGCCTTCTATACACCTCAAACATTCAATCTATAATGGAAGATTGTTGTTTTTCGCAATATTTCTTGAAAATTGGGCTCTTTTACTAACATTAACACTTGCGCTGAGGCATCTTTTATGCTCATTTCTTGTCCTTAATGATTAACTCTGGGTTTTATTTTGTTTATTTGAAGAAAATGAACAACAATACACACCATGGAAACATTTTTTTTTGATTTGTGTCGAGTGAGAATTTCACCTAAAACCCAAAGGGGGGGATTTTGGCACTTTTCATGGAAAAATGTGAAAAATTAAAATTTTTAAAAATGAAATAAATGCCTTCTATACACCTCAAACATTCACTCTATAATGGAAGATTGTTGTTTTTCGCAATATTATTTGAAATTTGGGCTCTTTTACTAACATAACCACTAGCGCTGAGGCATCTTTTATGCTCATTTCTTGTATTTAATGATTTATTCTGGGTTTTTTTTTTATTTGATGAAAATGAACAACAATATACACCATGGAAACATTTTTGTTTGATTGGTGTTGAGTGAGAATTTCACCTAGAACCCAAAGTGGGGGGGTATTGGCACTTTTCATGGAAAAATGTGAAAAATTAAAATTTCTAAAAATGAAATAAATGCCTTCTATACACCTCAAACATTCACTCTATAATGGAAGATTGTTGTTTTTCGCAATATTTTTCGAAATTTGGGCTCTTTTACTAACATTAACACCTGCGCTGAGGCATCTTTTATGCTCATTTCTTGTCCTTAATGATTAACTCTGGGTTTTATTTTGTTTATTTGATGAAAATGAACAACAATACACACCATGGAAACATTTTTTTTTTGATTTGTTTCGTGTGAGAATTTCACCTAGAACCCAAAGGGGGGGGTTTTGGCCCTTTTCATGGAAAAATGTGAAAAATTAAAATTTCTAAAAATGAAATAAATGCCTTCTATACACCTCAAACATTCACTCTATAATGGAAGATTGTTGTTTTTTGCAATATTTTTTGAAATTTGGGCTCTCTTACTAACATTAACACTTGCGCTGAGGCATCTTTTATGCTCATTTCTTGTCCTTAATGATTAACTCTGGGTTTTATTTTGTTTATTTGAAGAAAATGAACAACAATACACACCATGGAAACATTTTTTTTTGATTTGTGTCTAGTGAGAATTTCACCTAGAACCCAAAGGGGGGGGGTTTTGGCACTTTTCATGGAAAAATATGAAAAATTATAATTTCTAAAATTGAAAAAAATGCCTTCTACACACCTCAAACATTCACTCTATAATGGAAGATTGTTGTTTTTCACAATATTTTTTGAAATTTGGGCTCTTTTACTAACATTAACACTTGCGCAGAGGCATCTTTTATGCTAATTTCTTGTCTTTAATGATTTATTCTGGGTTTTATTTTGTTTATTTGATGAAAATGAACAACAATACACACCACGAAAACAGTTTTGTTTGATTTGTGTCGAGTGAGAATTTCACCTAGAACCCAAAGGGGAGGGTATTGGTACTTTTCATGGAAAAATGTGAAAAATTAAAATTTCTAAAACTGAAAAAAAAGCCTTCTATACACCTCAAACATTCACTCTATAAAGGAAGATTGTTGTTTTTCGCAATATTTTTGAAATTTGGGCTCTTTTACTAACATTAACACTTGCGCTGAGGCATCTTTTATGCTCATTTCTTGTCCTTAATGATTAACTCTGGGTTTTATTTTGTTTATTTGATGAAAATGAACAACAATACACACCATGGAAACATTTTTTTTTGATTTGTTTCGAGTGAGAATTTCACCCAGAACCCAAAGGGGGGGTATTGGCACTTTTCATGGAAAAATGTGAAAAATTAAAATTTCTAAAAATGAAATAAATGCCTTCTATACACCTCAAACATTCACTCTATAATGGAAGTTTGTTGTTTTTCGCAATATTATTTGAAATATGGGCTCTTTTACTAACATTACCACTTGCGCTGAGGCATCTTTTATGCTCATTTCTTGTCTTTAATGATTTATTCTAGGTTTTATTTTGTTTATTTGATGAAAATGAACAACAATACACACCATGGAAACATTTTTTTTTGATTTGTGTCGAGTGAGAATTTCACCCAGAACCCAAAGGGGGGGGTATTGGCACTTTTCATGGAAAAATGTGAAAAATTAAAATTTCTAAAAATGAAATAAATGCCTTCTATACACCTCAAACATTCACTCTATAATGGAAGATTGTTGTTTTTTGCAATATTATTTGAAATATGGGCTCTTTTACTAACATTACGACTTGCGCTGCTGCATCTTTTATGCTCATTTCTTGTCTTTAATGATTTATTCTGGGTTTTATTTTGTTTATTTGATCAAAATGAACAACAATACACACCATGGAAACATTTTTGTTTGATTGGTGTCGAGTGAGAATTTCACCTAGAACCCAAAGGGGGGAACTTTTCATGGAAAAATGTGAAAAATTAAAATTTCTAAAAATGAAATAAATGCCTTCTATACACCTCAAACATTCACTCTATAATGGAAGATTGTTGTTTTTCGCAATATTTTTTGAAATTTGGGCTCTTTTACTAACATTAACACTTGCGCTGAGGCATCTTTTATGCTCATTTCTTGTCCTTAATGATTAACTCTGGGTTTTATTTTGTTTATTTGATGAAAATGAACAACAATACACACCATGGAAACATTTTTGTTTGATTGGTTTTGAGTGAGAATTTCACCTAGAACCCAAAGGGGGGGGTATTGGCACTTTTCTTGGAAAAATGTTAAAAATTTAAAATTTCTAAAAATGAAATAAATGCCTTCTATACACCTCAAACATTCACTCTATAATGGAAGATTGTTGTTTTTCGCAATATTTCTTGAAAATTGGGCTCTTTTACTAACATTAACACTTGCGCTGAGGCATCTTTTATGCTCATTTCTTGTCCTTAATGATTAACTCTGGGTTTTATTTTGTTTATTTGAAGAAAATGAACAACAATACACACCATGGAAACATTTTTTTTTGATTTGTGTCGAGTGAGAATTTCACCTAAAACCCAAAGGGGGGGATTTTGGCACTTTTCATGGAAAAATGTGAAAAATTAAAATTTTTAAAAATGAAATAAATGCCTTCTATACACCTCAAACATTCACTCTATAATGGAAGATTGTTGTTTTTCGCAATATTATTTGAAATTTGGGCTCTTTTACTAACATAACTACTAGCGCTGAGGCATCTTTTATGCTCATTTCTTGTATTTAATGATTTATTCTGGTTTTTTTTTTTATTTGATGAAAATGAACAACAATACACACCATGGAAACATTTTTGTTTGATTGGTGTTGAGTGAGAATTTCACCTAGAACCCAAAGGGGGGGGGTATTGGCACTTTTCATGGAAAAATGTGAAAAATTAAAATTTCTAAAAATGAAATAAATGCCTTCTATACACCTCAAACATTCACTCTATAATGGAAGATTGTTGTTTTTCGCAATATTTTTCGAAATTTGGGCTCTTTTACTAACATTAACACCTGCGCTGAGGCATCTTTTATGCTCATTTCTTGTCCTTAATGATTAACTCTGGGTTTTATTTTGTTTATTTGATGAAAATGAACAACAATACACACCATGGAAACATTTTTTTTTTGATTTGTTTCGGGTGAGAATTTCACCTAGAACCCAAAGGGGGGGGTTTTGGCCCTTTTCATGGAAAAATGTGAAAAATTAAAATTTCTAAAAATGAAATAAATGCCTTCTATACACCTCAAATATTCACTCTATAATGGAAGATTGTTGTTTTTTGCAATATTTTTTGAAATTTGGGCTCTTTTACTAACATTAACACTTGCGCTGAGGCATCTTTTATGCTCATTTCTTGTCCTTAATGATTAACTCTGGGTTTTATTTTGTTTATTTGAAGAAAATGAACAACAATACACACCATGGAAACATTTTTTTTTGATTTGTGTCTAGTGAGAATTTCACCTAGAACCCAAAGGGGGGGGTTTTGGCACTTTTCATGGAAAAATATGAAAAATTATAATTTCTAAAATTGAAAAAAATGCCTTCTACACACCTCAAACATTCACTCTATAATGGAAGATTGTTGTTTTTCACAATATTTTTTGAAATTTGGGCTCTTTTACTAACATTAACACTTGCGCAGAGGCATCTTTTATGCTAATTTCTTGTCTTTAATGATTTATTCTGGGTTTTATTTTGTTTATTTGATGAAAATGAACAACAATACACACCACGAAAACAGTTTTGTTTGATTTGTGTCGAGTGAGAATTTCACCTAGAACCCAAAGGGGAGGGTATTGGTACTTTTCATGGAAAAATGTGAAAAATTAAAATTTCTAAAACTGAAAAAAAAGCCTTCTATACACCTCAAACATTCACTCTATAAAGGAAGATTGTTGTTTTTCGCAATTTTTTTTGAAATTTGGGCTCTTTTACTATAGAGTGAATGTTTGAGGTGTATAGAAGGCATGTATTTCATTTTTAGAAATTTTAATTTTTCACATTTTTCCATGAAAAGTGCCAATACCCCCCCCCTTTGGGTTCTAGGTGAAATTCTCACTCGACAGAAATCAAACAAAACTGTTTCCATGGTGTGTATTTTTGTTCATTTTCATTAAATAAACAAAATAAAACCCAGAATAAATCATTAAAGACAAGAAATGAGCATAAAAGATGCCTCAGCGCAAGTTTTAATGTTAGTAAAAGAGCCCAAATTTCAAAAAATATTGAGAAAAAGAACAATCTTCCATTATAGAGTGAATGTTTGAGGTGTATAGAAGGCATTTATTTCATTTTTAGAAATTTTAATTTTTCACATTTTTCCATGAAAAGTGCCAATACCCGGTGAAATTCTTACTCGACACAAATCAAAAAAAAATGTTTCCATGGTGTGTATTGTTGTTCATTTTCATCAAATAAACAAAATTAAACCCAGAATAAATCATTAAAGATAAGAAATGAGCATAAAAGATGCCTCAGCGCAAGTGTTAATGTTAGTAAAAGAGCCCAAATTTCAAAAAATATTGCGAAAAAGAACAATCTTCCATTACAGAGTGAATGTTTGAGGTTTATAGAAGGCATTTATTTCATTTTTAGAAATTTTAATTTTTCACATTTTTCAATGAAAAGTGCCAATACCCGGTGAAATTCTCACTCGACACCAATCAAACAAAAATGTTTCCATGGTGTGTATTGTTGTTCATTTTCATCAATTAAACAAAATAAAACCCAGAGTTAATCATTAAAGACAGGAAATGAGCATAAAAGATGCCTCAGCGCAAGCGTTAATGTTAGTAAAAGAGCCCAAATTTCAAAAAATATTGCGAAAAACAACAATCTTCCATTATTAAGTGAATGTTTGAGGTGTATACAAGGCATTTATTTCATTTTTAGAAATTTTAATTTTTCACATTTTTCCATGAAAAGTGCCAATACCTCCCCCTTTGGGTTCTAGGTGAAATTCTCACTCGGCACAAATCAAACAAAAATGTTTTCGTGGTGTGTATTTTTGTTCATTTTCACAAATAAACAAAATAAAACCCAGAATAAATCATGAAAGACAAGAAATGAGCATAAAAGATGCCTCAGCGCAAGTGTTAATGTTAGTAAAAGAGCCCAAATTTCAAAAAATATTGCGAAAAAGAACAATCTTCCATTATAGAGTGAATGTTTGAGGTGTATATAGAAGGCATTTATTTCATTTTTAGATATTTTAATTTTTCACATTTTTCCATGAAAAGTGCCAATTCCCCCCCTTTGGGTTCTAGGTGAAATTCTCACTCGACACAAATCAAACAAAAATGTTTTCGTGGTATGTATTTTTGTTCATTTTCACAAATAAACAAAATAAAACCCAGAATAAATCATTAAAGACAAGAAATGAGCATAAAAGATGCCTCAGCGCAAGTGTTAATGTTAGTAAAAGAGCCCAAATTTCAAAAAATATTGCGAAAAAGAACAATCTTCCATTATAGAGTGAATGTTTGAGGTGTATAGAAGGCATTTATTTCATTTTTAGAAATTTTAATTTTTTACATTTTTCCATGAAAAGTGCCAATACCCCACCTTTGGGTTCTAGGTGAAATTCTCACTCGACACAAATCAAACAAAAATATTTCCATGGTGTGTATTGTTGTTTATTTTCATCAAATAAATAAAATAAATCCCGGAATAAATCATTAAAGACAAGAAATGAGCATAATTGATGCCTCAGCACAAGTGTTAAAGTTATTAATAGAGACCAAATTTCAAAAAATATTGCGAAAAACAACAATCTTCCATTATAGAGTGAATGTTTGAGGTGTATTGAAGGCATTTATTTCATTTTTAGAAATTATAATTTTTCACATTTTTCCATGAAAAGTGCCAATACCCCCCCCTTTGGGTTCTAGGTGAAATTCTCACTCGACACCAATGTAACAAAAATGTTTCCATGGTGTGTATTGTTGTTCATTTTCATCAAATAAACAAAATCAAACCCAGAATAAATCATTAAAGACAAGAAATGAGCATAAAAGATGCCTCAGCGCAAGGGTTAATGTTAGTAAAAGAGCCCAAATTTCAAAAAATATTGCGAAAAACAACAATCTTCCATTATAGAGTGAATGTTTAAGGTGTATAGAAGGCATTTATTTCATTTTTAGAAATTTTAATTGTTCACATTTTTCCATGAAAAGTGCCAATACCCCCCCTTTCGGTTCTATGTGAAATTCTCACTCGACACAAATCAAACAAAAATGTTTCCATGGTGTGTATTGTTGTTCATTTTCATCAAATATTCAAAATAAAACCCAGAATAAATCATTAAAGACAAGAAATGAGCATAAAAGATGCCTCAGCGCAAATGTTAATGTTAGTAAAAGAGCCCAAATTTCAAATAATATTGCGAATAACAACAATCTTCCATTATAGAATGAATGTTTGAGGTGTGTTGAAGGCATTTATTTCATTTTTAGAAATTTTAATTTTTTACATTTTTCCATTAAAGGGCCAAAACCTTCCCCTTTGGGTTCTAGGTGAAATTCTCACTTGACACATTTCAAACAAAAATGTTTCCATGGTGTGTATTGTTGTTTATTTTCATCAAATAAATAAAATAAAACCCGGAATAAATCATTAAAGAATGGAAATGAGCATAAAAGATGCCTCAGCGCAAGGGTTAATGTTAGTAAAAGAGCCCAAATTTCAAAAAATATTGCGAAAAACAACAATCTTCCATTTAAGAGTGAATGTTTGAGGTGTATTGAAGGCATTTATTTCATTTTTAGAAATTATAATTTTTCATATTTTTCCATGAAAATTGCCAAAACCCCCCCCTTTTGGTTCTAGGTGAAATTCTCACTCGACACAAATCAAACAAAAATGTTTCCATGGTGTGTATTGTTGTTTATTTTCATCAAATAAATAAAATAAAACCCGGAATAAATCATTAAAGACAAGAAATGAGAATAAAAGATGCCTCAGCGCAAGTGTTAAAGTTAGTAATAGAGCCCAAATTTCAAAAAATATTGCGAAAAACAACAATCTTCCATTATAGAGTGATTGTTTGAGGTGTATTGAAGGCATTTATTTCTTTTTTAGAAATTTTAATTTTTCACATTTTTCCATGAAAAGTGCCAATACCCCCCCCTTTTGGTTCTAAGTGAAATTTTCACTTGGCACAAATCAAACAAAAATGTTTCCATGGTGTGTATTGTTGTTTATTTTCATCAAATAAATAAAATAAAACCCGGAATAAATCATTAAAGAATGGAAATGAGCATAAAAGATGCCTCAGCGCAAGGGTTAATGTTAGTAAAAGAGCCCAAATTTCAAAAAATATTGCGAAAAACAACAATCTTCCATTATAGAATGAATGATTGAGGTGTGTTGAAGGCATTTATTTCATTTTTAGAAATTTTAATTTTTCACATTTTTCCATGAAAAGTGCCAATACCCCCCCTTTTGGGTTCTAGGTGAAATTCTCACTCGACACAAATCAAACAAAACTGTTTTCGTGGTGTGTATTTTTGTTCATTTTCATCAAAAAAAAAAATAAAACCCAGAATAAATCATTAAAGACAAGAAATGAGCATAAAAGATGCCTCAGCGCAAGGGTTAATGTTAGTAAAAGAGCCCAAATTTAAAAAAATATTGCGAAAAACAACAATCTTCCATTATAGAGTGAATGTTTGAGGTGTATTGAAGGCATTTATTTCATTTTTAGAAATTTTAATTCTTCACATTTTTCCATGAAAAGTGCCAATACCCGGTGAAATTCTCACTCGACACAAATCAAAAAAAAATATTTCCATGGTGTGTATTGTTGTTCATTTTCATCAAATAAACAAAATAAAACCCAGAATAAATCATTAAAGACAAGAAATGAGCATAAAAGATGCCTCAGCGCAAGTGTTAAAGTTAGTAATAGAGCCCAAATTTAAAAAAATATTGCGAAAAACAACAATCTTCCATGGTAGAGTGATTGTTTGAGGTGTATTGAAGGCATTTATTTCATTTTTAGAAATTTTAATTTTTTACATTTTTCCATGAAAAGTGCCAATACCCCCCCCTTTGGGTTCTAGGTGAAATTCTCACTCGACACAAATCACACAAAAATGTTTCCGTGGTGTGTATTGTTGTTTATTTTCATCAAATAAATAAAATAAAACCCGGAATAAATCATTAAAGACAAGAAATGAGCATAAAAGATGCCTCAGCCGAAGGGTTAATGTTAGTAAAAGAGGCGAAATTTCAAAAAATTTCGCGAAAAACAACAATCTTCAATTATAAAGTGAATGTTTGAGGTGTATAGAAGGCATTTATTTCATTTTTAGAAATTTTAATTTTTCACATTTTTCCATGAAAAGTGCCAATACCCCCCCCTTTGGGTTCTAGGTGAAATTCTCACTTGACACCAATCAAACAAAAATGTTTCCATGGTGTGTATTGTTGTTTATTTTCATCAAATAAATAAAATAAAACCCGGAATAAATCATTAAAGACAAGAAATGAGCATAAAAGATGCCTCAGCGCAAGGGTTAATGTTAGTAAAAGAGCCCAAATTTAAAAAAATATTGCGAAAAACAACAATCTTCCATTATAGAGTGAATGTTTGAGGTGTATAGAAGGCATTTATTTCATTTTTAGAAATTTTAATTTTTCACATTTTTCCATGAAAAGTTCCCCCCTTTGGGTTCTTGGTGAAATTCTCACTCGACACCAATCAAACAAAAATGTTTCCATGGTGTGTATTGGTATGTATTTTCATCAAATAAATAAATTAAAACTCGGAAAAAATCATTAAAGACAAGAAATGAGCATAAAAGATGCCTCAGCGCAATTGTTAAAGTTAGTAATAGAGCCCAAAATTCAAAAAATATTGCAAAAAACAACAATCTTCCATTATAGAGTGAATGTTTGAGGTGTATAGAAGGAATTTATTTCATTTTTAGAAATTTTAATTTTTCACATTTTTCCATGAAAAGTGCCAATACCCCCCCCTATGGGTTCTAGGTGAAATTCTCACTTGATACAAATCAAACAAAAATGTTTCCATGGTGTGTATTGTTGTTTATTTTCATCAAATAAATAAAATAAAACCCGGAATAAATCATTAAAGACAAGAAATGAGCATAAAAGATGCCTCAGCGGAAGGGTTAATGTTATTAATAGAGACCAAATTTCAAAAAATATTGCGAAAAACAACAATCTTCCATTATAGAGTGAATGTTTGAGGTGTATAGAAGGCATTTATTTCAATTTTAGAAATTATAATTTTTCACATTTTTCCATGAAAAGTGCCAATACCCCCTCCTTTGGGTTCTTGGTGAAATTCTCACTCGACACCAATCAAACAAAAATGTTTCCATGGAGTGTATTGTTGTGTATTTTCATGAAATAAATAAAATAAAACTCGGAATAAATCATTAAAGACAAGAAATGAGCATAAAAGATGCCTCAGCGCAATTGTTAAAGTTAGTAATAGAGCCCAAAATTCAAAAAATATTGCAAAAAACAACAATCTTCCATTTTAGAGTGAATGTTTGAGGTGTATAGAAGGCATTTATTTCATTTTTAGAAATTTTAATTGTTCACATTTTTCCATGAAAAGTGCCAATACCCCCCCCTTTCGGTCCTATGTGTAATTCTCACTTGACACAAATCAAACAAAAATGTTTCCATGGTGTGTATTGTTGTTCATTTTCATCAAATAAATAAAATAAAACCCGGAATAAATCATTAAAGACAAGAAATGAGCATAAAAGATGCCTCAGCCCAAGGGTTAATGTTATTTTAAGAGCCCAAATTTCAAAAAATATTGCGAAAAACAACAATCTTCCATTTTAGAGTGAATGTTTGAGGTGTATAGAGGGCATTTATTTCATTTTTAGAAATTTTAATTTTTCACATTTTTCCATGAAAAGTGCCAATACCCCCCCCCCCCTATGGGTTCTAGGTGAAATTCTAACTTGACACAAATCAAACAAAAATGTTTCCATGGTGTGTATTGTTGTTTATTTTCATCAAATAAATAAAATAAAACCCGGAATAAATCATTAAAGAAAAGAAATGAGCATAAAAGATGCCTCAGCGCAAGTGTTAATGTTAGTAAAAGAGCCCAAATTTCAAAAAATATTGCGAAAAACAACAATCTTCCATTATAGAGTGAATGTTTGAGGTGTATAGAAGGCATTTATTTCATTTTTAGAAATTTTAATTGTTCACATTTTTCCATGAAAAGTGCCAATACCCCCCCCTTTCGGGCCTATGTGTAATTCTCACTTGACACAAATCAAACAAAAATGTTTCCATGGTGTGTATTGTTGTTTATTTTCATCAAAAAAAAAAATAAAACCCAGAATAAATCATTAAAGACAAGAAATGAGCATAAAAGATGCCTCAGCGCAAGCGTTAATGTTAGTAAAAGAGCCCATTTTTCAAAAAATATTGCGAAAAACAACAATCTTCCATTGTAGAGTGATTGTTTGAGGTGTATTGAAGGCATTTATTTCATTTTTAGAAATTTTAATTTTTCACATTTTTCCATGAAAAGTGCCAATACCCCCCCTTTTGGGTTCTAGGTGAAATTCTCACTCGACACAAATCAAACAAAACTGTTTTCGTGGTGTGAATTTTTGTTCATTTTCATCAAAAAAAAAAAATAAAACCCAGAATAAATCATTAAAGACAAGAAATGAGCATAAAAGATGCCTCAGCGCAAGCGTTAAAGTTAGTAATAGAGCCCAAATTTCAAAAAATATTGCGAAAAACAACAATCTTCCATTGTAGAGTGATTGTTTGAGGTGTATTGAAGGCATTTATTTCATTTTTAGAAATTTTAATTTTTCACATTTTTCCATGAAAAGTGCCAATACCCGGTGAAATTCTCACTCGACACAAATAAAAAAAAAATATTTCCATGGTGTGTATTGTTGTTCATTTTCATCAAATAAACAAAATAAAACCCAGAATAAATCATTAAAGACAAGAAATGAGCATAAAAGATGCCTCAGCGCAAGTGTTAATGTTAGTAAAAGAGCCCAAATTTAAAAAAATATTGCGAAAAAGAACAATCTTCAATTATAGAGTGAATGTTTGAGGTGTATAGAAGGCATTTATTTCATTTTTAGAAATTTTAATTTTTCACATTTTTCCATGAAAAGTGCCAATACCCCCCCTTTGGGTTCTAGGTGAAATTCTCACTCTACACCAGTCAAACAAAAATGTTTTCTGGTGTGTATTTTTGTTCATTTTCACAAATAAACAAAATAAAACCCAGAATAAATCATTAAAGACAAGAAATGAGCATAAAAGATGCCTCAGCGCAAGCGTTTAAGTTAGTAATAGAGCCCAAATTTCAAAAAATATTGCGAAAAACAACAATCTTCCATTGTAGAGTGATTGTTTGAGGTGTATTGAAGGCATTTATTTCATTTTTAGAAATTTTAATTTTTCACATTTTTCCATGAAAAGTGCCAATACCCGGTGAAATTCTCACTCGACACAAATCAAAAAAAAATATTTCAATGGTGTGTATTGTTGTTCATTTTCATCAAATAAACAAAATAAAACCCAGAATAAATCATTAAAGACAAGAAATGAGCATAAAAGATGCCTCAGCGCAAGTGTTAATGTTAGTAAAAGAGCCCAAATTTAAAAAAATATTGCGAAAAAGAACAATCTTCAATTATAGAGTGAATGTTTGAGGTGTATAGAAGGCATTTATTTCATTTTTAGAAATTTTAATTTTTCACATTTTTCCATGAAAAGTGCCAATACCCCCCCCCTATGGGTTCTAGGTGAAATTCTCACTTGACACAAATCAAACAAAAATGTTTCAATGGTGTGTATTGTTGTTTATTTTCATCAAATAAATAAAATAAAACCCGGAATAAATCATTAAAGACAAGAAATGAGCATAAAAGATGCCTCAGCGCAAGTGTTAATGTTAGTAAAAGAATCCATATTTCAAAAAATATTGCGAAAAACAACAATCTTCCATTATAGAGTGAATGTTTGAGGTGTATAGAAGGCATTTATTTCATTTTTAGAAATTTTAATTGTTCACATTTTTCCATGAAAAGTGCCAATACCCCCCCCTTTCGGGCCTATGTGTAATTCTCACTTGACACAAATCAAACAAAAATGTTTCCATGGTGTGTATTGTTGTTTATTTTCATCAAAAAAAAAATAAAACCCAGAATAAATCATTAAAGACAAGAAATGAGCATAAAAGATGCCTCAGCGCAAGCGTTAATGTTAGTAAAAGAGCCCATTTTTCAAAAAATATTGCGAAAAACAACAATCTTCCATTGTAGAGTGATTGTTTGAGGTGTATTGAAGGCATTTATTTCATTTTTAGAAATTTTAATTTTTCACATTTTTCCATGAAAAGTGCCAATACCCCCCCTTTTGGGTTCTAGGTGAAATTCTCACTCGACACAAATCAAACAAAACTGTTTTCGTGGTGTGAATTTTTGTTCATTTTCATCAAAAAAAAAAAATAAAACCCAGAATAAATCATTAAAGACAAGAAATGAGCATAAAAGATGCCTCAGCGCAAGCGTTAAAGTTAGTAATAGAGCCCAAATTTCAAAAAATATTGCGAAAAACAACAATCTTCCATTGTAGAGTGATTGTTTGAGGTGTATAGAAGGCATTTATTTCATTTTTAGAAATTTTAATTTTTCACATTTTTCCATGAAAAGTGCCAATACCCCCCCCTTTGGGTTCTGGGTGAAATTCTCACTCGACACAAATCAAAAAAAAATGTTTCCATGGTGTGTATTGTTGTTCATTTTCATCAAATAAACAAAATAAAACCCAGAATAAATCATTAAAGACAAGAAATGAGCATAAAAGATGCCTCAGCGCAAGTGTTAATGTTAGTAAAAGAGCCCAAATTTAAAAAAATATTGCGAAAAAGAACAATCTTCAATTATAGAGTGAATGTTTGAGGTGTATAGAAGGCATTTATTTCATTTTTAGAAATTTTAATTTTTCACATTTTTCCATGAAAAGTGCCAATACCCCCCCCTTTGGGTTCTAGGTGAAATTCTCACTCGACACAAATCACACAAAAATGTTTCCGTGGTATGTATTGTTGTTTATTTTCATCAAATAAATAAAATAAAACCCGGAATAAATCATTAAAGACAAGAAATGAGCATAAAAGATGCCTCAGCCGAAGGGTTAATGTTAGTAAAAGAGGCGAAATTTCAAAAAATTTTGCGAAAAACAACAATCTTCAATTATAAAGTGAATGTTTGAGGTGTATAGAAGGCATTTATTTCATTTTTAGAAATTTTAATTTTTCACATTTTTCCATGAAAAGTGCCAATACCCCCCCCTTTGGGTTCTAGGTGAAATTCTCACTCGACACAAATCAAACAAAAATGTTTCCATGGTGTGTATTGTTGTTCATTTTCATCAAATAAACAAAATAAAACCCAGAATAAATCATTAAAGACAAGAAATGAGCATGAAAGATGCCTCAGCGCAAGGGTTAATGTTAGTAAAAGAGCCCAAATTTCAAAAAATATTGCGAAAAACAACAATCTTCCATTATAGAGTGAATGTTTGAGGTGTATAGAAGGCATTTATTTCATTTTTAGAAATTTTAATTTTTCACATTTTTCCATGAAAATACCAATACCCCCCCCTTTGGGTTCTAGGTGAAATTCTCACTCGACACAAATCACACAAAAATGTTTCCATGGTGTGTATTGGTTTTCATTTTTATCAAATAAACAAAATAAAACCCAGAATAAATCATTAAAGACAAGAAATGAGCATAAAAGATGCCTCAGCCCAAGGGTTAATGTTATTTTAAGAGCCCAAATTTCAAAAAATATTGCGAAAAACAACAATCTTCCATTTTAGAGTGAATGTTTGAGGTGTATAGAAGGCATTTATTTCATTTTTAGAAATTTTAATTTTTCACATTTTTCCATGAAAAGTGCCAATACCCCCCCCCCCTATGGGTTCTAGGTGAAATTCTCACTTGTCACAAATCAAACAAAAATGTTTCCATGGTGTGTATTGTTGTTTATTTTCATCAAATAAATAAAATAAAAACCGGAATAAATCATTAAAGACAAGAAATGAGCATAAAAGATGCCTCAGCGCAAGTGTTAATGTTAGTAAAAGAGCCCAAATTTCAAAAAATATTGCGAAAAACAACAATCTTCCATTATAGAGTGAATGTTTGAGGTGTATAGAAGGCATTTATTTCATTTTTAGAAATTTTAATTTTTACATTTTTCCATGAAAAGTGCCAATATCCCCCCCTTTGGGTTCTTGGTGAAATTCTCACTCGACACCAATCAAACAAAAATGTTTCCATGGAGTGTATTGTTGTGTATTTTCATGAAATAAATAAAATAAAACTCGGAATAAATCATTAAAGACAAGAAATGAGCATAAAAGATGCCTCAGCGCAATTGTTAAAGTTAGTAATAGAGCCCAAAATTCAAAAAATATTGCAAAAAACAACAATCTTCCATTATAGAGTGAATTTTTGAGGTGTATAGAAGGCATTTATTTCATTTTTAGAAATTTTAATTTTTTACATTTTTCCATGAAAAGTGCCAATACCCCCCCCTTTGGGTTCTAGGTGAAATTCTCACTTGACACAAATCAAACAAAAATGTTTCCATGGTGTATATTGTTGTTTATTTTCATCAAATAAATAAAATAAAACCCGGAATAAATCATTAAAGACAAGAAATGAGCATAAAAGATGCCTCAGCGGAAGGGTTAATGTTAGTAAAAGAGCCCAAATTTAAAAAAAATTGCGAAAAACAACAATCTTCCATTTTAGAGTGAATGTTTGAGGTGTATAGAAGGCATTTATTTCATTTTTAGAAATTTTAATTGTTCACATTTTTCCATGAAAAGTGCCAATACCCCCCCTTTGGGTTCTAGGTGAAATTCTCACTCGACACCAATCAAACAAAAATGTTTCCATGGTGTGTATTGTTGTTCATTTTCATCAAATAAACAAAATAACACCCAGAATAAATCATTAAAGACAAGAAAGGAGCATAAAAGATGCCTCAGCGCAAGTGTTTATGTTAGTAAAAGAGGCCAAATTTCAAAAAATTTTGCGAAAAACCACAATCTTCCATTATAGAGTGAATGTTTGAGGTGTATAGAAGGCATTTATTTCATTTTTAGAAATTTTAATTTTTCACATTTTTCCATGAAAATGCCAATACCCCCCCCTTTGGGTTCTAGGTGAAATTCTCACTCGACACAAATCAAACAAAAATGTTTCCATGGTGTGTATTGGTTTTCATTTTTATCAAATAAACAAAATAAAACCCAGAATAAATCATGAAAGACAAGAAATGAGCATAAAAGATGCCTCAGCGCGAGTGTTAAAGTTAGTAATAGAGCCCAAATTTCAAAAAATATTGCAAAAAACAACAATCTTCCATTATAGAGTGAATGTTTGAGGTGTATAGAAGGCATTTATTTCATTTTTAGAAATTTTAATTTTTCACATTTTTCCATGAAAAGTGCCAATACCCCCCCTTTGGGTTCTAGGTGAAATTCTCACTCGACACAAATCAAACAAAAATGTTTCCATGGTGTGTATTGGTTTTCATTTTCATCAATTTAATAAAATAAAACCCGGAATAAATCATTAAAGACAAGAAATGAGCATAAAAGATGCCTCAGCGCAAGTGTTAATGTTAGTAAAAGAGCCCAAATTTCAAAAAATATTGCAAAAAAGAACAATCTTCAATTATAGAGTGAATGTTTGAGGTGTATAGAAGGCATTTATTTTATTTTTAGAAATTTCAATTTATTACATTTTTCCATGAAAAGTGCCAATACCCCCCCCTTTTGGTTCTAGTTGAAATTCTCACTCGACACAAATCAAACAAAAATGTTTCCATGGTGTGTATTGGTTTTCATTTTTATCAAATAAACAAAATAAAACCCAGAATAAATCATGAAAGACAAGAAATGAGCATAAAAGATGCCTCAGCGCGAGTGTTAAAGTTAGCAATAGAGCCCAAATTTCAAAAAATATTGCAAAAAACAACAATCTTCCATTATAGAGTGAATGTTTGAGGTGTATAGAAGGCATTTATTTCATTTTTAGAAATTTTAATTTTTCACATTTTTCCATGAAAAGTGCCAATAATAGAATAAGTGCCCTTTGGGTTCTAGGTGAAATTCTCACTCGACACAAATCAAACAAAAATGTTTCCATGGTGTGTATTGTTGTTTATTTTCATCAAATAAATAAAATTAAACCCGGAATAAATCATTAAAGACCAGAAATGAGCATAAAAGATGCCTCAGCCCAAGGGTTAATGTTATTTTAAGAGCCCAAATTTCAAAAAATATTGCGAAAAACAACAATCTTCCATTTTAGAGTGAATTTTTGAGGTTTATAGAAGGCATTTATTTCATTTTTAGAAATTTTAATTTTTCACATTGTTCCATGAAAAGTGCCAATACCCCCCCCTTTGGGTTCTACACGAAAATCACACTCGACACAAATCAAACAAAAATGTTTCCATGGTGTGTATTGTTGTTCATTTTCATCAAATAAATAAAATAAAACCCGGAATAAATCATTAAAGACAAGAAATGAGCATAAAAGATGCCTCAGCCCAAGGGTTAATGTTATTTTAAGAGCCCAAATTTCAAAAAATATTGCGAAAAACAACGATCTTCCATTTTAGAGTGAATGTTCGAGGTGTATAGAAGGCATTTATTTTATTTTTAGAAATTTTAATTTATTACATTTTTCCATGAAAAGTGCCAATACCCCTCCCTTTGGGTTCTAGGTGAAATTCTCACTCGACACCAATCAAACAAAAATGTTTCCATGGTGTGTATTGTTGTTCATTTTCATCAAATAAACAAAATAACACCCAGAATAAATCATTAAAGACAAGAAAGGAGCATAAAAGATGCCTCAGCGCAAGTGTTTATGTTAGTAAAAGAGGCCAAATTTCAAAAAATTTTGCGAAAAACCACAATCTTCCATTATAGAGTGAATGTTTGAGGTGTATAGAAGGCATTTATTTCATTTTTAGAAATTTTAATTTTTCACATTTTTCCATGAGAAGTGCCAATACCCCCCCTTTGGGTTCTAGGTGAAATTCTCACTCGACACAAATCAAACAAAAATGTTTCCATGGTGTGTATTGGTTTTCATTTTCATCAATTTAATAAAATAAAACCCGGAATAAATCATTAAAGACAAGAAATGAGCATAAAAGATGCCTCAGCGCAAGTGTTAATGTTAGTAAAAGAGCCCAAATTTCAAAAAATATTGCAAAAAAGAACAATCTTCAATTATAGAGTGAATGTTTGAGGTGTATAGAAGGCATTTATTTTATTTTTAGAAATTTCAATTTATTACATTTTTCCATGAAAAGTGCCAATACCCCCCCCTTTTGGTTCTAGTTGAAATTCTCACTCGACACAAATCAAACAAAAATGTTTCCATGGTGTGTATTGGTTTTCATTTTTATCAAATAAACAAAATAAAACCCAGAATAAATCATGAAAGACAAGAAATGAGCATAAAAGATGCCTCAGCGCGAGTGTTAAAGTTAGCAATAGAGCCCAAATTTCAAAAAATATTGCAAAAAACAACAATCTTCCATTATAGAGTGAATGTTTGAGGTGTATAGAAGGCATTTATTTCATTTTTAGAAATTTTAATTTTTCACATTTTTCCATGAAAAGTGCCAATAATAGAATAAGTGCCCTTTGGGTTCTAGGTGAAATTCTCACTCGACACAAATCAAACAAAAATGTTTCCATGGTGTGTATTGTTGTTTATTTTCATCAAATAAATAAAATTAAACCCGGAATAAATCATTAAAGACCAGAAATGAGCATAAAAGATGCCTCAGCCCAAGGGTTAATGTTATTTTAAGAGCCCAAATTTCAAAAAATATTGCGAAAAACAACAATCTTCCATTTTAGAGTGAATTTTTGAGGTTTATAGAAGGCATTTATTTCATTTTTAGAAATTTTAATTTTTCACATTGTTCCATGAAAAGTGCCAATACCCCCCCCTTTGGGTTCTACACGAAAATCACACTCGACACAAATCAAACAAAAATGTTTCCATGGTGTGTATTGTTGTTCATTTTCATCAAATAAATAAAATAAAACCCGGAATAAATCATTAAAGACAAGAAATGAGCATAAAAGATGCCTCAGCCCAAGGGTTAATGTTATTTTAAGAGCCCAAATTTCAAAAAATATTGCGAAAAACAACGATCTTCCATTTTAGAGTGAATGTTCGAGGTGTATAGAAGGCATTTATTTTATTTTTAGAAATTTTAATTTATTACATTTTTCCATGAAAAGTGCCAATACCCCTCCCTTTGGGTTCTAGGTGAAATTCTCACTCGACACAAATCAAACAAAAATGTTTCCATGGTGTGTATTGTTGTTCATTTTCATCAAATAAATAAAATAAAACCCGGAATAAATCATTAAAGACAAGAAATGAGCATAAAAGATGCCTCAGCCCAAGGGTTAATGTTATTTTAAGAGCCCAAATTTCAAAAAATATTGCGAAAAACAACAATCTTCCATTTTAGAGTGAATTTTTGAGGTTTATAGAAGGCATTTATTTCATTTTTAGAAATTTTAATTTTTCACATTGTTCCATGAAAAGTGCCAATACCCCCCCCTTTGGATTCTACACGAAAATCACACTCGACACAAATCAAACAAAAATGTTTCCATGGTGTGTATTGTTGTTCATTTTCATCAAATAAATAAAATAAAACCCGGAATAAATCATTAAAGACAAGAAATGAGCATAAAAGATGCCTCAGCCCAAGGGTTAATGTTATTTTAAGAGCCCAAATTTCAAAAAATATTGCGAAAAACAACAATCTTCCATTTTAGAGTGAATGTTTGAGGTGTATAGAAGGCATTTATTTCATTTTTAGAAATTTTAATTTATTACATTTTTCCATGAAAAGTGCCAATACCCCTCCCTTTGGGTTCTAGGTGAAATTCTCACTCGACACAAATCAAACAAAAATGTTTCCATGGTGTGTATTGTTGTTCATTTTCATCAAATAAACAAAATAACACCCAGAATAAATCATTAAAGACAAGAAAGGAGCATAAAAGATGCCTCAGCGCAAGTGTTAATGTTAGTAAAAGAGGCCAAATTTCAAAAAATTTTGCGAAAAACCACAATCTTCCATTATAGAGTGAATGTTTGAGGTGTATAGAAGGCATTTATTTCATTTTTAGAAATTTTAATTTTTCACATTTTTCCATGAAAATGCCAATACCCCCCCCTTTGGGTTCTAGGTGAAATTCTCACTCGACACAAATCAAACAAAAATGTTTCCATGGTGTGTATTGGTTTTCATTTTTATCAAATAAACAAAATAAAACCCAGAATAAATCATGAAAGACAAGAAATGAGCATAAAAGATGCCTCAGCGCGAGTGTTAAAGTTAGTAATAGAGCCCAAATTTCAAAAAATATTGCAAAAAACAACAATCTTCCATTATAGAGTGAATGTTTGAGGTGTATAGAAGGCATTTATTGCATTTTTAGAAATTTTAATTTTTCACATTTTTCCATGAAAAGTGCCAATACCCCCCCTTTGGGTTCTAGGTGAAATTCTCACTCTACACCAGTCAAACAAAAATGTTTTCGTGGTGTGTATTTTTGTTCATTTTCACAAATAAACAAAATAAAACCCAGATAAATCATTAAAGACAAGAAATGAGCATAAAAGATGCCTCAGCGCAAGTGTTAATGTTAGTAAAAGAGCCCAAATTTCAAAAAATATTGCGAAAAAGAACAATCTTCCATTATAGAGTGAATTTTGGAGGTGTGTAGAAGGCATTTATTTCATTTTTAGAAATTTTAATTTTTTTCATTTTTCCATGAAAAGTGCCAATACCCCCTTTTGGGTTCTAGGTGAAATTCTCACTCGACACAAATCAAACAAAAATATTTCCATGGTGTATATTGTTGTTTATTTTCATCAAATAAATAAAATAAAACCCGGAATAAATCATTAAAGACCAGAAATGAGCATAAAAGATGCCTCTGCCCAAGGGTTAATGTTATTTTAAGAGCCCAAATTTCAAAAAATATTGCGAAAAACAACAATCTTCCATTTTAGAGTGAATGTTTGAGGTGTATAGAAGGCATTTATTTTATTTTTAGAAATTTTAAGTTATTACATTTTTCCATGAAAAGTGCCAATACCCCTCCCTTTGGGTTCTAGGTGAAATTCTCACTCGACACAAATCAAACAAAAATGTTTCCATGGTGTGTATTGGTTTTCATTTTCATCAATTTAATAAAATAAAACCCGGAATAAATCATTAAAGACAAGAAATGAGCATAAAAGATGCCTCAGCGCAAGTGTTAATGTTAGTAAAAGAGCCCAAATTTCAAAAAATATTGCAAAAAATAACAATCTTCAATTATAGAGTGAATGTTTGAGGTGTATAGAAGGCATTTATTTTATTTTTAGAAATTTCAATTTATTACATTTTTCCATGAAAAGTGCCAATACCCCCCCCCCTTTTGGTTCTAGTTGAAATTCTCACTCGACACAAATCAAACAAAAATGTTTCCATGGTGTGTATTGGTTTTCATTTTTATCAAATAAACAAAATAAAACCCAGAATAAATAATGAAAGACAAGAAATGAGCATAAAAGATGCCTCAGCGCGAGTGTTAAAGTTAGCAATAGAGCCCAAATTTCAAAAAATATTGCAAAAAACAACAATCTTCCATTATAGAGTGAATGTTTGAGGTGTATAGAAGGCATTTATTTCATTTTTAGAAATTTTAATTTTTCACATTTTTCCATGAAAAGTGCCAATAATAGAATAAGTGCCCTTTGGGTTCTAGGTGAAATTCTCACTCGACACAAATCAAACAAAAATGTTTCCATGGTGTGTATTGTTGTTTATTTTCATCAAATAAATAAAATTAAACCCGGAATAAATCATTAAAGACCAGAAATGAGCATAAAAGATGCCTCAGCCCAAGGGTTAATGTTATTTTAAGAGCCCAAATTTCAAAAAATATTGCGAAAAACAACAATCTTCCATTTTAGAGTGAATTTTTGAGGTTTATAGAAGGCATTTATTTCATTTTTAGAAATTTTAATTTTTCACATTGTTCCATGAAAAGTGCCAATACCCCCCCCTTTGGGTTCTACACGAAAATCACACTCGACGCAAATCAAACAAAAATGTTTCCATGGTGTGTATTGTTGTTCATTTTCATCAAATAAATAAAATAAAACCCGGAATAAATCATTAAAGACAAGAAATGAGCATAAAAGATGCCTCAGCCCAAGGGTTAATGTTATTTTAAGAGCCCAAATTTCAAAAAATATTGCGAAAAACAACAATCTTCCATTTTAGAGTGAATGTTCGAGGTGTATAGAAGGCATTTATTTTATTTTTAGAAATTTTAATTTATTACATTTTTCCATGAAAAGTGCCAATACCCCTCCCTTTGGGTTCTAGGTGAAATTCTCACTCGACACAAATCAAACAAAAATGTTTCCATGGTGTGTATTGTTGTTCATTTTCATCAAATAAATAAAATAAAACCCGGAATAAATCATTTAAGACAAGAAATGAGCATAAAAGATGCCTCAGCCCAAGGGTTAATGTTATTTTAAGAGCCCAAATTTCAAAAAATATTGCGAAAAACAACAATCTTCCATTTTAGAATGAATGTTTGAGGTGTATAGAAGGCATTTATTTCATTTTTAGAAATTTTAATTTATTACATTTTTCCATGAAAAGTGCCAATACCCCTCCCTTTGGGTTCTAGGTGAAATTCTCACTCGACACAAATCAAACAAAAATGTTTCCATGGTGTGTATTGTTGTTCATTTTCATCAAATAAACAAAATAACACCCAGAATAAATCATTAAAGACAAGAAAGGAGCATAAAAGATGCCTCAGCGCAAGTGTTAATGTTAGTAAAAGAGGCCAAATTTCAAAAAATTTTGCGAAAAACCACAATCTTCCATTATAGAGTGAATGTTTGAGGTGTATAGAAGGCATTTATTTCATTTTTAGAAATTTTAATTTTTCACATTTTTCCATGAAAATGCCAATACCCCCCCCTTTGGGTTCTAGTCGAAATTCTCACTCGACACAAATCAAACAAAAATGTTTCCATGGTGTGTATTGGTTTTCATTTTTATCAAATAAACAAAATAAAACCCAGAATAAATCATTAAAGACAAGAAATGAGCATAAAAGATGCCTCAGCGCGAGTGTTTAAGTTAGTAATAGAGCCCAAATTTCAAAAAATATTGCAAAAAACAACAATCTTCCATTATAGAGTGAATGTTTGAGGTGTATAGAAGGCATTTATTGCATTTTTAGAAATTTTAATTTTTCACATTTTTCCATGAAAAGTGCCAATACCCCCCCTTTGGGTTCTAGGTGAAATTCTCACTCTACACCAGTCAAACAAAAATGTTTTCGTGGTGTGTATTTTTGTTCATTTTCACAAATAAACAAAATAAAACCCAGATAAATCATTAAAGACAAGAAATGAGCATAAAAGATGCCTCAGCGCAAGTGTTAATGTTAGTAAAAGAGCCCAAATTTCAAAAAATATTGCGAAAAAGAACAATCTTCCATTATAGAGTGAATTTTTGAGGTGTGTAGAAGGCATTTATTTCATTTTTAGAAATTTTAATTTTTTTCATTTTTCCATGAAAAGTGCCAATACCCCCTTTTGGGTCTAGGTGAAATTCTCACTCGACACAAATCAAACAAAAATATTTCCATGGTGTATATTGTTGTTCATTTTCATCAAATAAACAAAATAAAACCCAGAGTTAATCATTAAGGACAAAAATGAAAATAAAAGATGCCTCAGCGCAAGTGTTAAAGTTAGTAATAGAGCCCAAATTTAAAAAAATATTGCGAAAAACAACAATCTTCCATGGTAGAGTGATTGTTTGAGGTGTATTGAAGGCATTTATTTCATTTTTAGAAATTTTAATTTTTTACATTTTTCCATGAAAAGTGCCAAAACCCCCCCCATTCGGTTCTAGGTGAAATTCTCACTCGACACAAATCAAACAAAAATATTTCCATGGTGTGTATTGTTGTTCATTTTCATCAAATAAACAAAATAAAACCCAGAGTTAATCATTAAGGACAAAAAATGAGCATAAAAGATGCCTCAGCGCAAGTGTTAAAGTTAGTAATAGAGCCCAAATTTAAAAAAATATTGCGAAAAACAACAATCTTCCATGGTAGAGTGATTGTTTGAGGTGTATTGAAGGCATTTATTTCATTTTTAGAAATTTTAATTTTTTACATTTTTCCATGAAAAGTGCCAATACCCCCCCCCTTTGGGTTCTAGGTGAAATTCTCACTCGACACAAATCACACAAAAAAATTTCCGTGGTGTGTATTGTTGTTTATTTTCATCAAATAAATAAAATAAAACCCGGAATAAATCATTAAAGACAAGAAATGAGCATAAAAGATGCCTCAGCCCAAGGGTTAATGTTATTTTAAGAGCCCAAATTTCAAAAAATATTGCGAAAAACAACAATCTTCCATTTTAGAGTGAATGTTTGAGGTGTATAGAAGGCATTTATTTCATTTTTAGAAATTTTAATTTATTACATTTTTCCATGAAAAGTGCCAATACCCCTCCCTTTGGGTTCTAGGTGAAATTCTCACTCGACACAAATCAAACAAAAATGTTTCCATGGTGTGTATTGTTGTTCATTTTCATCAAATAAACAAAATAACACCCAGAATAAATCATTAAAGACAAGAAAGGAGCATAAAAGATGCCTCAGCGCAAGTGTTAATGTTAGTAAAAGAGGCCAAATTTCAAAAAATTTTGCGAAAAACCACAATCTTCCATTATAGAGTGAATGTTTGAGGTGTATAGAAGGCATTTATTTCATTTTTAGAAATTTTAATTTTTCACATTTTTCCATGAAAATGCCAATACCCCCCCCTTTGGGTTCTAGGTGAAATTCTCACTCGACACAAATCAAACAAAAATGTTTCCATGGTGTGTATTGGTTTTCATTTTTATCAAATAAACAAAATAAAACCCAGAATAAATCATGAAAGACAAGAAATGAGCATAAAAGATGCCTCAGCGCGAGTGTTAAAGTTAGTAATAGAGCCCAAATTTCAAAAAATATTGCAAAAAACAACAATCTTCCATTATAGAGTGAATGTTTGAGGTGTATAGAAGGCATTTATTGCATTTTTAGAAATTTTAATTTTTCACATTTTTCCATGAAAAGTGCCAATACCCCCTTTTGGGTTCTAGGTGAAATTCTCACTCTACACCAGTCAAACAAAAATGTTTTCGTGGTGTGTATTTTTGTTCATTTTCACAAATAAACAAAATAAAACCCAGATAAATCATTAAAGACAAGAAATGAGCATAAAAGATGCCTCAGCGCAAGTGTTAATGTTAGTAAAGAGCCCAAATTTCAAAAAATATTGCGAAAAAGAACAATCTTCCATTATAGAGTGAATTTTTGAGGTGTGTAGAAGGCATTTATTTCATTTTTAGAAATTTTAATTTTTTTCATTTTTCCATGAAAAGTGCCAATACCCCCTTTTGGGTCTAGGTGAAATTCTCACTCGACACAAATCAAACAAAAATATTTCCATGGTGTATATTGTTGTTCATTTTCATCAAATAAACAAAATAAAACCCAGAGTTAATCATTAAGGACAAAAAATGAAAATAAAAGATGCCTCAGCGCAAGTGTTAAAGTTAGTAATAGAGCCCAAATTTAAAAAAATATTGCGAAAAACAACAATCTTCCATGGTAGAGTGATTGTTTGAGGTGTATTGAAGGCATTTATTTCATTTTTAGAAATTTTAATTTTTTACATTTTTCCATTAAAAGTGCCAAAACCCCCCCCATTCGGTTCTAGGTGAAATTCTCACTCGACACAAATCAAACAAAAATATTTCCATGGTGTGTATTGTTGTTCATTTTCATCAAATAAACAAAATAAAACCCAGAGTTAATCATTAAGGACAAAAAATGAGCATAAAAGATGCCTCAGCGCAAGTGTTAAAGTTAGTAATAGAGCCCAAATTTAAAAAAATATTGCGAAAAACAACAATCTTCCATGGTAGAGTGATTGTTTGAGGTGTATTGAAGGCATTTATTTCATTTTTAGAAATTTTAATTTTTTACATTTTTCCATGAAAAGTGCCAATACCCCCCCCTTTGGGTTCTAGGTGAAATTCTCACTCGACACAAATCACACAAAAAAATTTCCGTGGTGTGTATTGTTGTTTATTTTCATCAAATAAATAAAATAAAACCCGGAATAAATCATTAAAGACAAGAAATGAGCATAAAAGATGCCTCAGCCGAAGGGTTAATCTTAGTAAAAGAGGCGAAATTTCAAAAAATTTCGCGAAAAACAACAATCTTCAATTATAAAGTGAATGTTTGAGGTGTATAGAAGGCATTTATTTCATTTTTAGAAATTTTAATTTTTCACATTTTTCCATGAAAAGTGCCAATACCCCTTCCTTTGGGTTCTAGGTGAAATTCTCACTTGACACCAATCAAACAAAAATGTTTCCATGGTGTGTATTGTTGTTTAATTTCATCAAATAAATAAAATAAAACCCGGAATAAATCATTAAAGACAAGAAATGAGCATAAAAGATGCCTCAGCGCAAGGGTTAATGTTAGTAAAAGAGCCCAAATTTCAAAAAATATTGCGAAAAACAACAATCTTCCATTTTAGAGTGAATGTTTGAGGTGTATAGAAGGCATTTATTTCATTTTTAGAAATTTTAATTTTTCACATTTTTCCATGAAAATACCAATACCCCCCCTTTGGGTTCTAGGTGAAATTCTCACTCGACACAAATCACACAAAAATGTTTCCATGGTGTGTATTGGTTTTCATTTTTATCAAATAAACTAAATAAAACCCAGAATAAATCATTAAAGACAAGAAATGAGCATAAAAGATGCCTCAGCGCAAGTGTTAAAGTTAGTAATAGAGCCCAAATTTCAAAAAATATTGCAAAAAACAACAATCTTCCATTATAGAGTGAATGTTTGAGGTGTATAGAAGGCATTTATTTCATTTTTAGAAATTTTAATTTTTCACATTTTTCCATGAAAAGTGCCAATACCCCCCCTTTGGGTTCTTGGTGAAATTCTCACTCGATACCAATCAAACAAAAATGTTTCCATGGTGTGTATTGTTGTGTATTTTCATCAAATAAATAAAATAAAACTCGGAATAAATCATTAAAGACAAGAAATGAGCATAAAAGATGCCTCAGCGCAATTGTTAAAGTTAGTAATAGAGCCCAAAATTCAAAAAATATTGCGAAAAACAACAATCTTCCATTATAGAGTGAATGTTTGAGGTGTATAGAAGGAATTTATTTCATTTTTAGAAATTTTAATTTTTCACATTTTTCCATGAAAAGTGCCAATACCCCCCCCTATGGGTTCTAGGTGAAATTCTCACTTGACACAAATCAAACAAAAATGTTTCCATGGTGTGTATTGTTGTTTATTTTCATCAAATAAATAAAATAAAACCCGGAATAAATCATTAAAGACAAGAAATGAGCATAAAAGATGCCTCAGCGGAAGGGTTAATGTTAGTAAAAGAGCCCAAATTTCAAAAAATATTGCGAAAAACAACAATCTTCCATTTTAGAGTGAATGTTTGAGGTGTATAGAAGGCATTTATTTCATTTTTAGAAATTTTAATTGTTCACATTTTTCCATGAAAAGTGCCAATACCCCCCCCTTTCGGTCCTATGTGTAATTCTCACTTGACACAAATCAAACAAAAATGTTTCCATGGTGTGTATTGTTGTTTATTTTCATCAAATAAATAAAATAAAACCCGGAAGAAATCATTAAAGACAAGAAATGAGCATAAATGATGCCTCAGCGCAAGTGTTAATGTTAGTAAAAGAGGCCAAATTTCAAAAAATATTGCGAAAAAGAACAATCTTCAATTATAGAGTGAATGTTTGAGGTGTATAGAAGGCATTTATTTTATTTTTAGAAATTTTAATTTTTTACATTTTTCCATGAAAAGTGCCAATACCCCCCCTTTGGGTTCTAGGTGAAATTCTCACTCGACACAAATCAAACAAAAATGGTTCCATGGTGTGTATTGTTGTTGATTTTCATCAAATAAACAAAATAAAACCCAGAAATAATCATTAAAGACAAGAAATGAGCATAAAAGATGCCTCAGCCCAAGGGTTAATGTTATTTTAAGAGCCCAAATTTCAAAAAATATTGCGAAAAACAACAATCTTCCATTATAGAGTGAATGTTTGAGGTGTATAGAAGGCATTTATTTCATTTTTAGAAATTTTAATATTTTCCATTTTTCCATGAAAAGTGCCAATACCCCCCCCTTTGGGTTCTAGGTGAAATTCTCAATCGACACAAATCAAACAAAAATGTGTCCATGTTGTGTATTGTTGTTTATTTTCATCAAATAAATAAAATAAAACCCGGAATAAATCATTAAAGACCAGGAATGAGCATAAAAGATGCCTCTGCCCAAGGGTTAATGTTATTTTAAGAGCCCACATTTCAAAAAATATTGCGAAAAACAACAATCTTCCATTTTAGAGTGAATTTTTGAGGTGTATAGAAGGCATTTATTTCATTTTTAGAAATTTTAATTTTTACATTTTTCCATGAAAAGTGCCAATACCCCCCACTTTGGGTTCTAGGTGAAATTCTCACTTGACACAAATCAAACAAAAATGTTTCCATGGTGTGTATTGTTGTTTATTTTCATCAAATAAATAAAATAAAACCCGGAATAAATCATTGAAGACAAGAAATGAGCATAAATGATGCCTCAGCGCAAGTGTTAATGTTAGTAAAAGAGGTAAAATTTCAAAAAATATTGCGAAAAAGAACAATCTTCAATTATAGAGTGAATGTTTGAGGTGTATAGAAGGCATTTATTTCATTTTTTAAAATTTTAATTTTTCACATTTTTCCATGAAAAGTGCCAATACCAATCTCACTCGACACAAATCAAACAAAAATGTTTCCATGGTGTGTATTGTTGTTCAATTTCATCAAATAAACAAAATAAAACCCAGAATAAATCATTAAAGACAAGAAATGAGCATAAAAGATGCCTCAGCGCAAGTGTTAATGTTAGAAAAAGAGCCCAAATTTCAAAAAATATTGCGAAAAACAACAATCTTCCATTATAGAGTGAATGTTTGAGGTGTATAGAAGGCATTTATTTCATTTTTAGAAATTTTAATTTTTTCCATTTTTCCATGAAAAGTGCCAATACCCCCCCCTTTGGGTTCTAGGTGAAATTCTCACTCGACACAAATCAAACAAAAATGTTTCCAAGGCGTGTATTGTTGTTCATTTTCATCAAATAAACAAAATAAAACCCAGAATAAATCATTAAAGACAGGAAATGAGCATAAAAGATGCCTGAGCGCAAGTGTTAATGTTAGTCAAAGAGCCCAAATTTCAAAAAATATTGCGAAAAACAACAATATTCCATTATAGAGTGAATGTTTGAGGTGTATAGAAGGTATTTATTTCATTTTTAGAAATTTTATTTTTTCACATTTTTCCATGAAAAGTGCCCTTTGGGTTCTAGGTGAAATTCTCAGTCGACACATATCAAACAAAAATGTTTCCATGGTGTGTATTGTTGTTCATTTTCATCAAATAAACAAAATAAAACCCAGAGTTAATCATTAAAGACAAGAAATGAGCATAAAAGATGCCTCAGCGCAAGTGTTAATATTAGTAAAAGAGCCCAAATTTTAAAAAATATTGCGAAAAACAACAATCTTCCATTATAGAGTGAAAGTTTGAGGTGTATAGAAGGCATTTATTTCATTTTTAGAAATTTTAATTTTTCACATTTTTCCATGAAAAGTGCCAATACCCCCCCCTTTGGGTTTTACACGAAAATCAAACTCGAAACAAATCAAACAAAAATGTTTCCATGGTGTGTATTGTTGTTCATTTTCATCAAATAATTAAAATAAAACCCAGAATAAATCATTAAAGACAGGAAATGAGCATAAAAGATGCCTCAGCGCAGGTGTTAATGTTAGTAAAAGAGCCCAAATTTCAAAAAATATTGTGAAAAACAACAATCTTCCATTATAGAGTGAATGTTTGAGGTGTATAGAAGGCATTTATTTCATTTTTAGAAATTTTAATTTTTCTCATTTTTCCATGAAAAGTGCCAATACCCCCCCCTTTGGGTTCTAGGTGCAATTCTCACTCGACACAAATCAAACAAAAATGTTTCCATGGCGTGTATTGTTGTTCATTTTCATCAAATAAACAAAATAAAACCCAGAAATAATCATTAAAGACAAGAAATGAGCATAAAAGATGCCTCAGCGCAAGTGTTAATGTTAGTTAAAAGAGCCCAAAGTTCAAAAAATATTGCGAAAAACAACAATCTTCCATTATAGAGTGAATGTTTGAGGTGTATAGAAGGCATTTATTTCATTTTTAGAAATTTTAATTTTTCTCATTTTTCCATGAAAAGTGCTAATACCCCCCCCTTTGGGTTCTAGGTGAAATTCTCACTCGACACAAATCAAACAAAAATGTTTCCATGGCGTGTATTGTTGTTCATTTTCATCAAATAAACAAAATAAAACCCAGAAATAATCATTAAAGACAAGAAATGAGCATAAAAGATGCCTCAGCGCAAGTGTTAATGTTAGTTAAAGAGCCCAAATTTCAAAAAATATTGCGAAAAACAACAGTCTTCCATTATAGAGTAAAAGTTGGACGTGTATAGAAGGCATTTATTTCATTTTTAGAAATTTTAATTTTTCCCATTTTTCTATGAAAAGTGCCAATACCCCCCCCTATGGGTTCTAGGTGAAATTCTCACTTGACACAAATCAAACAAAAATGTTTCCATGGTGTGTATTGTTGTTTATTTTCATCAAATAAATAAAATAAAACCCGGAATAAATCATTAAAGACAAGAAATGAGCATAAAAGATGCCTCAGCGGAAGGGTTAATGTTAGTAAAGGAGCCCAAATTTCAAAAAATATT
Source organism: Hetaerina americana (assembly GCF_022747635.1). Lineage (NCBI taxonomy): Eukaryota > Metazoa > Arthropoda > Insecta > Odonata > Calopterygidae > Hetaerina > Hetaerina americana. The sequence continues at coordinate 28,760 of NW_027287303.1, read as the reverse complement.
GCGAAAAACAACAATCTTCCATTTTAGAGTGAATGTTTGAGGTGTATAGAAGGCATTTATTTCATTTTTAGAAATTTTAATTGTTCACATTTTTCCATGAAAAGTGCCAATCCCCCCCCCTTTCGGTCCTATGTGTAATTCTCACTTGACACAAATCAAACAAAAATGTTTCCATGGTGTGTATTGTTGTTCATTTTCATCAAATAAATAAAATAAAACCCGGAATAAATCATTAAAGACAGGAAATGAGCATAAAAGATGCCTGAGCGCAAGTGTTAATGTTAGTCAAAGAGCCCAAATTTCAAAAAATATTGCGAAAAACAACAATCTTCCATTATAGAGTGAATGTTTGAGGTGTATAGAAGGTATTTATTTCATTTTTAGAAATTTTATTTTTTCACATTTTTCCATGAAAAGTGCCCTTTGGGTTCAAGGTGAAATTCTCACTCGACACAAATCAAACAAAAATGTTTCCATGGTGTGTATTGTTGTTTATTTTCATCAAATAAATAAAATAAAACCCGGAATAAATCATTAAAGACAAGAAATGAGCATAAAAGATGCCTCAGCGCAAGTGTTAATGTTAGTAAAAGAGCCCAAATTTCAAAAAATATTGCAAAAAAGAACATTCATCAATTATAGAGTGAATGTTTGAGGTGTATAGAAGGCATTTATTTTATTTTTAGAAATTTTAATTTTTTACATTTTTCATGAAAAGTGCCAATACCCCTCCCTTTGGGTTCTAGGTGAAATTCTCACTCGACACAAATCAAACAAAAATGTTTCCATGGTGTGTATTGTTGTTTATTTTCATCAAATAAATAAAATAAAACCCGGAATAAATCATTAAAGACAAGAAATGAGCATAAAAGATTCCTCAGCGCAAGTGTTTATGTTAGTAAAAGAGCCCAAATTTCAAAAAATATTGCAAAAAAGAACAATCTTCAATTATTGAGTGAATGTTTGAGGTGTATAGAAGGCATTTATTTTATTTTTAGAAATTTTAATTTTTTACATTTTTCCATGAAAAGTGCCAATACCCCTCCCTTTGGGTTCTAGGCGAAATTCTCACTCGACACAAATCAAACAAAAATGTTTCCATGGTGTGTATTGTTGTTTATTTTCATCAAATAAATAAAATAAAACCCGGAATAAATCATTAAAGACAAGAAATGAGCATAAAAGATGCCTCAGCCCAAGGGTTAATGTTATTTTAAGAGCCCAAATTTCAAAAAATATTGCGAAAAACAACAATCTTCCATTTTAGAGTGAATTTTTGAGGTGTATAGAAGGCATTTATTTTATTTTTAGAAATTTTAATTTTTTAAATTTTTCCATGAAAAGTGCCAATACCCCCCCCTTTGGGTTCTAGGTGAAATTCTCACTCGACACCAATCAAACAAAAATGTTTCCATGGTGTGTATTGTTGTTCATTTTCATCAAATAAACAAAATAAAACCCAGAATAAATCATTAAAGACAAGAAAGGAGCATAAAAGATGCCTCAGCGCAAGTGTTAAAGTTAGTAATAGAGCCCAAATTTCAAAAAATATTGCAAAAAACAACAATCTTCCATTATAGAGTGAATGTTTGAGGTGTATAGAAGGCATTTATTTCATTTTTAGAAATTTTAATTTTTCACATTTTTCCATGAAAAGTGCCAATACCCCCCCCTTTCGGTCCTATGTGTAATTCTCACTTGACACAAATCAAACAAAAATGTTTCCATGGTGTGTATTGTTGTTCATTTTCATCAAATAAATAAAATAAAACCCGGAATAAATCATTAAAGACAAGAAATGAGCATAAAAATTGCCTCAGCCCAAGGGTTAATGTTATTTTAAAAGCCCAAATTTCAAAAAATATTGCGAAAAACAACAATCTTCCATTTTAGAGTGAATTTTTGAGGTGTATAGAAGGCATTTATTTCATTTTTAGAAATTTTAATTTTTTACATTTTTCCATGAAAAGTGCCAATACCCCCCCCTTTGGGTTCTAGGTGAAATTCTCTCTTGTCACAAATCAAACAAAAATGTTTCCATGGTGTGTATTGTTGTTTATTTTCATCAAATAAATAAAATAAAACCCGGAAGAAATCATTAAAGACAAGAAATGAGCATAAATGATGCCTCAGCGCAAGTGTTAATGTTAGTAAAAGACGCCAAATTTCGAAAAATATTGCGAAAAAGAACAATCTTCAATTATAGAGTGAATGTTTGAGGTGTATAGAAGGCATTTATTTTATTTTTAGAAAATTTAATTTTTTACATTTTTCCATGAAAAGTGCCAAAAGTGCCAACCCCCCCCTTTGGGTTCTAGGTGAAATTCTCACTCGACACAAATCAAACAAAAATGGTTCCATGGTGTGTATTGTTGTTGATTTTCATCAAATAAAAAAAATAAAACCCAGAAATAATCATTAAAGACAAGAAATGAGCATCAAAGATGCCTCAGCGCAAGTGTTAATGTTAGGAAAAGAGCCCAAATTTCTCAAAATATTGCGAAAAACAACAATCTTCCATTATAGAGTGAATGTTTGAGGTGTATAGAAGGCATTTATTTCATTTTTAGAAATTTTAATATTTTCCATTTTTCCATGAAAAGTGCCAATACCCCCCCCTTTGGGTTCTAGGTGAAATTCTCACTCGACACAAATCAAACAAAAATGTTTCCAAGGCGTGTATTGTTGTTCATCAAATCAAATCAACTAATCAAAATAAACAAAATAAAACCCAAGAGTAATAGAGTGAATGTTTGAGGTGTATAGAAGGCATTTATTTCATTTTTAGAAATTATAATTTTTCACATTTTTCCATGAAAAGTGTCAATACCCCCCCCCCCATTGGGTTCTAGGTGAAATTCTCACTCGACACAATTCAAAGAAAAATGTTTCCATGGTGTGTATTGTTGTTCATTTTCATCGAATAAACAAAATAAAACCCAGAGTTAATCATTAAAGACAGGAAATGAGCATAAAAGATGCCTCAGCGCAGGTGTCCATGTTAGTAAAAGAGCCCAAATTTCAAAAAATATTGCGAAAAACAACAATCTTCCATTATAGAGTGAATGTTTGAGGTGTATAGAAGGCATTTATTGCATTTTTAGAAATTTTAATTTTTCACATTTTTCCATGAAAAGTGCCAATACCCCCCCTTTGGGTTCTAGGTGAAATTCTCACTCTACACCAGTCAAACAAAAATGTTTTCGTGGTGTGTATTTTTGTTCATTTTCACAAATAAACAAAATAAAACCCAGATAAATCATTAAAGACAAGAAATGAGCATAAAAGATGCCTCAGCGCAAGTGTTAATGTTAGTAAAAGAGCCCAAATTTCAAAAAATATTGCGAAAAAGAACAATCTTCCATTATAGAGTGAATTTTTGAGGTGTGTAGAAGGCATTTATTTCATTTTCAGAAATTTTAATTTTTTTCATTTTTCCATGAAAAGTGCCAATACCCCCTTTTGGGTTCTAGGTGAAATTCTCACTCGACACAAATCAAACAAAAATATTTCCATGGTGTATATTGTTGTTCATTTTCATTAAATAAACAAAATAAAACCCAGAGTTAATCATTAAGGACAAAAAATGAAAATAAAAGATGCCTCAGCGCAAGTGTTAAAGTTAGTAATAGAGCCCAAATTTAAAAAAATATTGCGAAAAACAACAATCTTCCATGGTAGAGTGATTGTTTGAGGTGTATTGAAGGCATTTATTTCATTTTTAGAAATTTTAATTTTTTACATTTTTCCATGAAAAGTGCCAAAACCCCCCCATTCGGTTCTAGGTGAAATTCTCACTCGACACAAATCAAACAAAAATATTTCCATGGTGTGTATTGTTGTTCATTTTCATCAAATAAACAAAATAAAACCCAGAGTTAATCATTAAGGACAAAAAATGAGCATAAAAGATGCCTCAGCGCAAGAGTTAAAGTTAGTAATAGAGCCCAAATTTAAAAAAATATTGCGAAAAACAACAATCTTCCATGGTAGAGTGATTGTTTGAGGTGTATTGAAGGCATTTATTTCATTTTTAGAAATTTTAATTTTTTACATTTTTCCATGAAAAGTGCCAATACCCCCCCCTTTGGGTTCTAGGTGAAATTCTCACTCGACACAAATCACACAAAAAAATTTCCGTGGTGTGTATTGTTGTTTATTTTCATCAAATAAATAAAATAAAACCCGGAATAAATCATTAAAGACAAGAAATGAGCATAAAAGATGCCTCAGCCGAAGGGTTAATCTTAGTAAAAGAGGCGAAATTTCAAAAAATTTCGCGAAAAACAACAATCTTCAATTATAAAGTGAATGTTTGAGGTGTATAGAAGGCATTTATTTCATTTTTAGAAATTTTAATTTTTCACATTTTTCCATGAAAAGTGCCAATACCCCCCCCTTTGGGTTCTAGGTGAAATTCTCACTTGACACCAATCAAACAAAAATGTTTCCATGGTGTGTATTGTTGTTTAATTTCATCAAATAAATAAAATAAAACCCGGAATAAATCATTAAACACAAGAAATGAGCATAAAAGATGCCTCAGCGCAAGGGTTAATGTTAGTAAAAGAGCCCAAATTTCAAAAAATATTGCGAAAAACAACAATCTTCCATTTTAGAGTGAATGTTTGAGGTGTATAGAAGGCATTTATTTCATTTTTAGAAATTTTAATTTTTCACATTTTTCCATGAAAATACCAATACCCCCCCTTTGGGTTCTAGGTGAAATTCTCACTCGACACAAATCACACAAAAATGTTTCCATGGTGTGTATTGGTTTTCATTTTTATCAAATAAACTAAATAAAACCCAGAATAAATCATTAAAGACAAGAAATGAGCATAAAAGATGCCTCAGCGCAAGTGTTAAAGTTAGTAATAGAGCCCAAATTTCAAAAAATATTGCAAAAAACAACAATCTTCCATTATAGAGTGAATGTTTGAGGTGTATAGAAGGCATTTATTTCATTTTTAGAAATTTTAATTTTTCACATTTTTCCATGAAAAGTGCCAATACCCCCCCCTTTGGGTTCTTGGTGAAATTCTCACTCGATACCAATCAAACAAAAATGTTTCCATGGTGTGTATTGTTGTGTATTTTCATCAAATAAATAAAATAAAACTCGGAATAAATCATTAAAGACAAGAAATGAGCATAAAAGATGCCTCAGCGCAATTGTTAAAGTTAGTAATAGAGCCCAAAATTCAAAAAATATTGCGAAAAACAACAATCTTCCATTATAGAGTGAATGTTTGAGGTGTATAGAAGGAATTTATTTCATTTTTAGAAATTTTAATTTTTCACATTTTTCCATGAAAAGTGCCAATACCCCCCCCTATGGGTTCTAGGTGAAATTCTCACTTGACACAAATCAAACAAAAATGTTTCCATGGTGTTTATTGTTGTTTATTTTCATCAAATAAATAAAATAAAACCCGGAATAAATCATTAAAGACAAGAAATGAGCATAAAAGATGCCTCAGCGGAAGGGTTAATGTTAGTAAAAGAGCCCAAATTTCAAAAAATTTTGCGAAAAACAACAATCTTCCATTTTAGAGTGAATGTTTGAGGTGTATAGAAGGCATTTATTTCATTTTTAGAAATTTTAATTGTTCACATTTTTCCATGAAAAGTGCCAATACCCCCCCCTTTCGGTCCTATGTGTAATTCTCACTTGACACAAATCAAACAAAAATATTTCCATGGTGTGTATTGTTGTTTATTTTCATCAAATAAATAAAAAAAAACCCGGAATAAATCATTAAAGACAAGAAATGAGCATAAAAGATGCCTCAGCCCAAGGGTTTATGTTATTTTAGGAGCCCAAATTTCAAAAAATATTGCGAAAAACAACAATCTTCCATTTTAGAGTGAATGTTTGAGGTGTATAGAAGGCATTTATTTTATTTTTAGAAATTTTAATTTTTTACATTTTTCCATGAAAAGTGCCAATTCCCCCCCCCCTTTGGGTTCTAGGTGAAATTCTCACTCGACACCAATCAAACAAAAATGTTTCCATGGTGTGTATTGTTGCTCATTTTTATCAAATAAACAAAATAAAACCCAGAATAAATCATGAAAGACAAGAAATGAGCATAAAAGATGCCTCAGCGCAAGTGTTAAAGTTAGTAATAGAGCCCAAATTTCAAAAAATATTGCAAAAAACAACAATCTTCCATTATAGAGTGAATGTTTAAGGTGTATAGAAGGCATTTATTTCATTTTTAGAAATTTTAATTTTTCACATTTTTCCATGAAAAGTGCCAATACCCCCCCTTTGGGTTCTAGGTGAAATTCTCACTCGACACAAATCAAACAAAAATGTTTCCATGGTGTGTATTGTTGTTTATTTTCATCAAATAAATAAAATAAAACCCGGAATAAATCATTAAAGACCAGAAATGAGCATAAAAGATGCCTCTGCCCAAGGGTTAATGTTATTTTAAGAGCCCAAATTTCAAAAAATATTGCGAAAAACAACAATCTTCCATTTTAGAGTGAATGTTTGAGGTGTATAGAAGGCATTTATTTCATTTTTAGAAATTTTAATTTTTTACATTTTTCCATGAAAAGTGCCAATACCCCCCCCTTTGGGTTCTAGGTGAAATTCTCTCTTGACACAAATCAAACAAAAATGTTTCCATGGTGTGTATTGTTGTTTATTTTCATCAAATAAATAAAATAAAACCCGGAAGAAATCATTAAAGACAAGAAATGAGCATAAATGATGCCTCAGCGCAAGTGTTAATGTTAGTAAAAGAGCCCAAATTTCAAAAAATTTGCGAAAAAGAACAATCTTCAATTATAGAGTGAATGTTTGAGGTGTATAGAAGGCATTTATTTTATTTTTAGAAATTTTAATTTTTTACATTTTTCCATGAAAAGTGCCAATACCCCCCCTTTGGGTTCTAGGTGAAATTCTCACTCGACACAAATCAAACAAAAATGGTTCCATGGTGTGTATTGTTGTTGATTTTCATCAAATAAACAAAATAAAACCCAGAAATAATCATTAAAGACAAGAAATGAGCATAAAAGATGCCTCAGCGCAAGTGTTAATGTTAGTAAAAGAGCCCAAATTTCTCAAAATATTGCGAAAAACAACAATCTTCCATTATAGAGTGAATGTTTGAGGTGTATAGAAGGCATTTATTTCATTTTTAGAAATTTTAATATTTTCCATTTTTCCATGAAAAGTGCCAATACCCCCCCCTTTGGGTTCTAGGTGAAATTCTCACTCGACACAAATCAAACAAAAATGTTTCCAAGGCGTGTATTGTTGTTCATCAAATCAAATCAACTAATCAAAATAAACAAAATAAAACCCAAGAGTAATAGAGTGAATGTTTGAGGTGTATAGAAGGCATTTATTTCATTTTTAGAAATTATAATTTTTCACATTTTTCCATGAAAAGTGTCAATACCCCCCCCCCATTGGGTTCTAGGTGAAATTCTCACTCGACACAATTCAAAGAAAAATGTTTCCATGGTGTGTATTGTTGTTCATTTTCATCGAATAAACAAAATAAAACCCAGAGTTAATCATTAAAGACAGGAAATGAGCATAAAAGATGCCTCAGCGCAGGTGTGAATGTTAGTAAAAGAGCCCAAATTTCAAAAAATATTGCGAAAAACAACAATCTTCCATTATAGAGTGAATGTTTGAGGTGTATAGAAGGCATTTATTTCATTTTTAGAAATTTTAATTTTTCTCATTTTTCCATGAAATGTGCCAATACCCCCCCCTTTGGGTTCTAGGTGAAATTCTCACTCGACACAAATCAACCAAAAATTTTCCATGGCGTGTATTGTTGTTCATTTTCATCAAATAAACAAAATAAAACCCAGAAATGATCATTAAAGACAAGAAATGAGCATAAAAGATGCCTCAGCGCAAGTGTTAATGTTAGTAAAAGAGCCCAAATTTCAAAAAATATTGCGAAAAACAACAATCTTCCATTTTAGAGTGAATGTTTGAGGTGTATAGAAGGCATTTATTTCATTTTTAGAAATTTTAATTTATTACATTTTTCCATGAAAAGTGCCAATACCCCCCCCTTTGGGTTCTAGGTGAAATTCTCACTCGACACAAATCAAACAAAAATGTTTCCATGGTGTGTATTGTTGTACATTTTCATCAAATAAATAAAATAACACCCAGAGTTAACCATTAAAGACAAGAAATGAGCATAAAAGATACCTCAGCGCAAGTGTTAATGTTACTAAAAGAGCCCAAATTTCTAAAAATATTGCGAAAAACAACAATCTTCAATTATAGAGTGAATGTTTGAGGTGTATAGAAGGCATTTATTTTATTTTTAGAAATTTTAATTTTTTACATTTTTCCATGAAAAGTGCCAATACCCCTCCCTTTGGGTTCTAGGTGAAATTCTCACTCGACACATATCAAACAAAAATGTTTCCATGGTGTGTATTGTTGTTTATTTTCATCAAATAAATAAAATAAAACCCGGAATAAATCATTAAAGACAAGAAATGAGCATAAAAGATGCTTCAGCGCAAGTGTTAATGTTACTAAAAGAGCCCAAATTTCTAAAAATATTGCGAAAAACAACAATCTTCTGATTTAGAGTGAATGTTTGAGGTGTTTAGAAGGCATTTATTTCATTTTTAGAAATTTTAATTTTTTACATTTTTCCATGAAAAGTGCCAATACCTCCCCCCTTTGGGTTCAAGGTGAAATTCTCACTCGACACAAATCAAACAAAAATGTTTCCATGGTGTGTATTGTTGTTTATTTTCATCAAATAAATAAAATAAAACCCGGAATAAATCATTAAAGACAAGAAATGAGCATAAAAGATGCCTCAGCGCAAGTGTTAATGTTAGTAAAAGAGCCCAAATTTCAAAAAATATTGCAAAAAAGAACAATCTTCAATTATAGAGTGAATGTTTGAGGTGTATAGAAGGCATTTATTTTATTTTTAGAAATTTTAATTTTTTACATTTTTCCATGAAAAGTGCCAATACCCCTCCCTTTGGGTTCTAGGTGAAATTCTCACTCGACACAAATCAAACAGAAATGTTTCCATGGTGTGTATTGTTGTTTATTTTCATCAAATAAATAAAATAAAACCCAAAATAAATCATTAAAGACAAGAAAGGAGCATAAAAGATGCCTCAGCCCAAGTGTTAAAGTTAGTAATAGAGCCCAAATTTCAAAAAATATTGCAAAAAACAACAATCTTCCATTATAGAGTGAATGTTTGAGGTGTATAGAAGGCATTTATTTCATTTTTAGAAATTTTAATTTTTCACATTTTTCCATGAAAAGTGCCAATACCCCCCCTTTGGGTTCTAGGTGAAATTCTCAATCGACACAAATCAAACAAAAATGTTTCCATGTTGTGTATTGTTGTTTATTTTCATCAAATAAATAAAATAAAACCCGGAATAAATAATTAAAGACCAGGAATGAGCATAAAAGATGCCTCTGCCCAAGGGTTAATGTTATTTTAAGAGCCCACATTTCAAAAAATATTGCGAAAAACAACAATCTTCCATTTTAGAGTGAATTTTTGAGGTGTATAGAAGGCATTTATTTCATTTTTAGAAATTTTAATTTTTACATTTTTCCATGAAAAGTGCCAATACCCCTCCCTTTGGGTTCTAGGTGAAATTCTCACTCGACACAAATCAAACAAAAATGTTTCCATGGTGTGTATTGGTTTTCATTTTCATCAATTTAATAAAATAAAACCCGGAATAAATCATTAAAGACAAGAAATGAGCATAAAAGATGCCTCAGCGCAAGTGTTAATGTTAGTAAAAGAGCCCAAATTTCAAAAAATATTGCGAAAAAGAACAATCTTCAATTATAGAGTGAATGTTTGAGGTGTATAGAAGGCATTTATTTCATTTTTTAAAATTTTAATTTTTCACATTTTTCCATGAAAAGTGCCAATACCAATCTCACTCGACACAAATCAAACAAAAATGTTTCCATGGTGTGTATTGTTGTTCAATTTCATCAAATAAACAAAATAAAACCCAGAATAAATCATTAAAGACAAGAAATGAGCATAAAAGATGCCTCAGCGCAAGTGTTAATGTTAGAAAAAGAGCCCAAATTTCAAAAAATATTGCGAAAAACAACAATCTTCCATTATAGAGTGAATGTTTGAGGTGTATAGAAGGCATTTATTTCATTTTTAGAAATTTTAATTTTTTCCATTTTTCCGTGAAAAGTGCCAATACCCCCCCCTTTGGGTTCTAGGTGAAATTCTCACTCGACACAAATCAAACAAAAATGTTTCCAAGGCGTGTATTGTTGTTCATTTTCATCAAATAAACAAAATAAAACCCAGAATAAATCATTAAAGACAGGAAATGAGCATAAAAGATGCCTGAGCGCAAGTGTTAATGTTAGTCAAAGAGCCCAAATTTCAAAAAATATTGCGAAAAAAAACAATCTTCCAGTATAGAGTGAATGTTTGAGGTGTATAGAAGGTATTTATTTCATTTTTAGAAATTTTATTTTTTCACATTTTTCCATGAAAAGTGCCCTTTGGGTTCTAAGTGAAATTCTCAGTCGACACATATCAAACAAAAATGTTTCCATGGTGTGTATTGTTGTTCATTTTCATCAAATAAACAAAATAAAACCCAGAGTTAATCATTAAAGACAAGAAATGAGCATAAAAGATGCCTCAGCGCAAGTGTTAATATTAGTAAAAGAGCCCAAATTTTAAAAAAATATTGCGAAAAACAACAATCTTCCATTATAGAGTGAAAGTTTGAGGTGTATAGAAGGCATTTATTTCATTTTTAGAAATTTTAATTTTTCACATTTTTCCATGAAAAGTGCCAATACCCCCCCCTTTGGGTTTTACACGAAAATCAAACTCGAAACAAATCAAACAAAAATGTTTCCATGGTGTGTATTGTTGTTCATTTTCATCAAATAATTAAAATAAAACCCAGAATAAATCATCTAAGACAGGAAATGAACATAAAAGATGCCTCAGCGCAGGTGTTAATGTTAGTAAAAGAGCCCAAATTTCAAAAAATATTGTGAAAAACAACAATCTTCCATTATAGAGTGAATGTTTGAGGTGTATAGAAGGCATTTATTTCATTTTTAGAAATTTTAATTTATTACATTTTTCCATGAAAAGTGCCAATACCCCCCCCTTTGGGTTCTAGGTGCAATTCTCACTCGACACAAATCAAACAAAAATGTTTCCATGGCGTGTATTGTTGTTCATTTTTATCAAATAAACAAAATAAAACCCAGAAATAATCATTAAAGACAAGAAATGAGCATAAAAGATGCCTCAGCGCAAGTGTTAATGTTAGTTAAAGAGCCCAAATTTCAAAAAATATTGCGAAAAACAACAATCTTCCATTATAGAGTGAATGTTTGAGGTGTATAGAAGGCATTTATTTCATTTTTAGAAATTTTAATTTTTCTCATTTTTCCATGAAAAGTGCTAATACCCCCCCCTTTGTGTTCTAGGTGAAATTCTCACTCGACACAAATCAAACAAAAATGTTTCCATGGCGTGTATTGTTGTTCATTTTCATCAAATAAACAAAATAAAACCCAGAAATAATCATTAAAGACAAGAAATGAGCATAAAAGATGCCTCAGCGCAAGTGTTAATGTTAGTAAAAGAGCCCAAATTTCAAAAAATATTGCGAAAAACAACAATCTTCAATTATAGAGTAAAAGTTGGACGTGTATAGAAGGCATTTATTTCATTTTTAGAAATCTTAATTTTTCACATTTTTCCATGAAAAGTGCCAATACCCCCCCCTATGGGTTCTAGGTGAAATTCTCACTTGACACAAATCAAACAAAAATGTTTCCATGGTGTGTATTGTTGTTTATTTTCATCAAATAAATAAAATAAAACCCGGAATAAATCATTAAAGACAAGAAATGAGCATAAAAGATGCCTCAGCGGAAGGGTTAATGTTAGTAAAGGAGCCCAAATTTCAAAAAATATTGCGAAAAACAACAATCTTCCATTTTAGAGTGAATGTTTGAGGTGTATAGAAGGCATTTATTTCATTTTTAGAAATTTTAATTGTTCACATTTTTCCATGAAAAGTGCCAATCCCCCCCCCTTTCGGTCCTATGTGTAATTCTCACTTGACACAAATCAAACAAAAATGTTTCCATGGTGTGTATTGTTGTTCATTTTCATCAAATAAATAAAATAAAACCCGGAATAAATCATTAAAGACAATAAATGAGCATAAAAGATGCCTGAGCGCAAGTGTTAATGTTAGTCAAAGAGCCCAAATTTCAAAAAATATTGCGAAAAACAACAATCTTCCATTATAGAGTGAATGTTTGAGGTGTATAGAAGGTATTTATTTCATTTTTAGAAATTTTATTTTTTCACATTTTTCCATGAAAAGTGCCCTTTGGGTTCTAGGTGAAATTCTCACTCGACACAAATCAAACAAAAATGTTTCCATGGTGTGTATTGTTGTTTATTTTCATCAAATAAATAAAATAAAACCCGGAATAAATCATTAAAGACAAGAAATGAGCATAAAAGAAGCCTCAGCGCAAGTGTTAATGTTAGTAAAAGAGCCCAAATTTCAAAAAATATTGCAAAAAAGAACATTCATCAATTATAGAGTGAATGTTTGAGGTGTATAGAAGGCATTTATTTTATTTTTAGAAATTTTAATTTTTTACATTTTTCCATGAAAAGTGCCAATACCCCTCCCTTTGGGTTCTAGGTGAAATTCTCACTCGACACAAATCAAACAAAAATGTTTCCATGGTGTGTATTGTTGTTTATTTTCATCAAATAAATAAAATAAAACCCGGAATAAATCATTAAAGACAAGAAATGAGCATAAAAGATTCCTCAGCGCAAGTGTTTATGTTAGTAAAAGAGCCCAAATTTCAAAAAATATTGCAAAAAAGAACAATCTTCAATTATTGAGTGAATGTTTGAGGTGTATAGAAGGCATTTATTTTATTTTTAGAAATTTTAATTTTTTACATTTTTCCATGAAAAGTGCCAATACCCCTCCCTTTGGGTTCTAGGCGAAATTCTCACTCGACACAAATCAAACAAAAATGTTTCCATGGTGTGTATTGTTGTTTATTTTCATCAAATAAATAAAATAAAACCCGGAATAAATCATTAAAGACAAGAAATGAGCATAAAAGATGCCTCAGCCCAAGGGTTAATGTTATTTTAAGAGCCCAAATTTCAAAAAATATTGCGAAAAACAACAATCTTCCATTTTAGAGTGAATTTTTGAGGTGTATAGAAGGCATTTATTTTATTTTTAGAAATTTTAATTTTTTAAATTTTTCCATGAAAAGTGCCAATACCCCCCGCTTTGGGTTCTAGGTGAAATTCTCACTCGACACCAATCAAACAAAAATGTTTCCATGGTGTGTATTGTTGTTCATTTTCATCAAATAAACAAAATAAAACCCAGAATAAATCATTAAAGACAAGAAAGGAGCATAAAAGATGCCTCAGCGCAAGTGTTAAAGTTAGTAATAGAGCTCAAATTTCAAAAAATATTGCAAAAAACAACAATCTTCCATTATAGAGTGAATGTTTGAGGTGTATAGAAGGCATTTATTTCATTTTTAGAAATTTTAATTTTTCACATTTTTCCATGAAAAGTGCCAATACCCCCCCCTTTCGGTCCTCTGTGTAATTCTCACTTGACACAAATCAAACAAAAATGTTTCCATGGTGTGTATTGTTGTTCATTTTCATCAAATAAATAAAATAAAACCCGGAATAAATCATTAAAGACAAGAAATGAGCATAAAAATTGCCTCAGCCCAAGGGTTAATGTTATTTTAAGAGCCCAAATTTCAAAAAATATTGCGAAAAACAACAATCTTCCATTTTAGAGTGAATTTTTGAGGTGTATAGAAGGCATTTATTTCATTTTTAGAAATTTTAATTTTTTACATTTTTCCATGAAAAGTGCCAATACCCCCCCCTTTGGGTTCTAGGTGAAATTCTCTCTTGACACAAATCAAACAAAAATGTTTCCATGGTGTGTATTGTTGTTTATTTTCATCAAATAAATAAAATAAAACCCGGAAGAAATCATTAAAGACAAGAAATGAGCATAAATGATGCCTCAGCGCAAGTGTTAATGTTAGTAAAAGACGCCAAATTTCGAAAAATATTGCGAAAAAGAACAATCTTCAATTATAGAGTGAATGTTTGAGGTGTATAGAAGGCATTTATTTTATTTTTAGAAAATTTAATTTTTTACATTTTTCCATGAAAAGTGCCAAAAGTGCAACCCCCCCTTTGGGTTATAGGTGAAATTCTCACTCGACACAAATCAAACAAAAATGGTTCCATGGTGTGTATTGTTGTTGATTTTCATCAAATAAACAAAATAAAACCCAGAAATAATCATTAAAGACAAGAAATGAGCATCAAAGATGCCTCAGCGCAAGTGTTAATGTTAGTAAAAGAGCCCAAATTTCTCAAAATATTGCGAAAAACAACAATCTTCCATTATAGAGTGAATGTTTGAGGTGTATAGAAGGCATTTATTTCATTTTTAGAAATTTTAATATTTTCCATTTTTCCATGAAAAGTGCCAATACCCCCCCCTTTGGGTTCTAGGTGAAATTCTCACTCGACACAAATCAAACAAAAATGTTTCCAAGGCGTGTATTGTTGTTCATCAAATCAAATCAACTAATCAAAATAAACAAAATAAAACCCAAGAGTAATAGAGTGAATGTTTGAGGTGTATAGAAGGCATTTATTTCATTTTTAGAAATTATAATTTTTCACATTTTTCCATGAAAAGTGTCAATACCCCCCCCCCCATTGGGTTCTAGGTGAAATTCTCACTCGACACAATTCAAAGAAAAATGTTTCCATGGTGTGTATTGTTGTTCATTTTCATCGAATAAACAAAATAAAACCCAGAGTTAATCATTAAAGACAGGAAATGAGCATAAAAGATGCCTCAGCGCAGGTGTCAATGTTAGTAAAAGAGCCCAAATTTCAAAAAATATTGCGAAAAACAACAATCTTCCATTATAGAGTGAATGTTTGAGGTGTATAGAAGGCATTTATTGCATTTTTAGAAATTTTAATTTTTCACATTTTTCCATGAAAAGTGCCAATACCCCCCCTTTGGGTTCTAGGTGAAATTCTCACTCTACACCAGTCAAACAAAAATGTTTTCGTGGTGTGTATTTTTGTTCATTTTCACAAATAAACAAAATAAAACCCAGATAAATCATTAAAGACAAGAAATGAGCATAAAAGATGCCTCAGCGCAAGTGTTAATGTTAGTAAAAGAGCCCAAATTTCAAAAAATATTGCGAAAAAGAACAATCTTCCATTATAGAGTGAATTTTTGAGGTGTGTAGAAGGCATTTATTTCATTTTTAGAAATTTTAATTTTTTTCATTTTTCCATGAAAAGTGCCAATACCCCCCCCTTTGGGTTCTAGGTGAAATTCTCACTCGACACAAATCAACCAAAAATTTTCCATGGCGTGTATTGTTGTTCATTTTCATCAAATAAACAAAATAAAACCCAGAAATAATCATTAAAGACAAGAAATGAGCATAAAAGATGCCTCAGCGCAAGTGTTAATGTTAGTAAAAGAGCCCAAATTTCAAAAAATATTGCGAAAAACAACAATCTTCCATTTTAGAGTGAATGTTTGAGGTGTATAGAAGGCATTTATTTCATTTTTAGAAATTTTAATATATTACATTTTTCCATGAAAAGTGCCAATACCCCCCCCTTTGGGTTCTAGGTGAAATTCTCACTCGACACAAATCAAACAAAAATGTTTCCATGGTGTGTATTGTTGTTCATTTTCATCAAATAAATAAAATAACACCCAGAGTTAATCATTAAAGACAAGAAATGAGCATAAAAGATGCCTCAGCGCAAGTGTTAATGTTACTAAAAGAGCCCAAATTTCTAAAAATATTGCGAAAAACAACAATCTTCAATTATAGAGTGAATGTTTGAGGTGTATAGAAGGCATTTATTTTATTTTTAGAAATTTTAATTTTTTACATTTTTCCATGAAAAGTGCCAATACCCCTCCCTTTGGGTTCTAGGTGAAATTCTCACTCGACACAAATCAAACAAAAATGTTTCCATGGTGTGTATTGTTGTTTATTTTCATCAAATAAATAAAATAAAACCCGGAATAAATCATTAAAGACAAGAAATGAGCATAAAAGATGCTTCAGCGCAAGTGTTAATGTTACTAAAAGAGCCCAAATTTCTAAAAATATTGCGAAAAACAACAATCTTCTGATTTAGAGTGAATGTTTGAGGTGTTTAGAAGGCATTTATTTCATTTTTAGAAATTTTAATTTTTTACATTTTTCCATGAAAAGTGCCAATACCTCCCCCCTTTGGGTTCTAGGTGAAATTCTCACTCGACACAAATCAAACAAAAATGTTTCCATGGTGTGTATTGTTGTTTATTTTCATCAAATTAATAAAATAAAACCCGGAATAAATCATTAAAGACAAGAAATGAGCATAAAAGATGCCTCAGCGCAAGTGTTAATGTTAGTAAAAGAGCCCAAATTTCAAAAAATATTGCAAAAAAGAACAATCTTCAATTATAGAGTGAATGTTTGAGGTTTATAGAAGGCATTTATTTTATTTTTAGAAATTTTAATTTTTTACATTTTTCCATGAAAAGTGCCAATACCCCTCCCTTTGGGTTCTAGGTGAAATTCTCACTCGACACAAATCAAACAAGAATGTTTCCATGGTGTGTATTGTTGTTTATTTTCATCAAATAAATAAAATAAAACCCAAAATAAATCATTAAAGACAAGAAAGGAGCATAAAAGATGCCTCAGCGCAAGTGTTAAAGTTAGTAATAGAGCCCAAATTTCAAAAAATATTGCAAAAAACAACAATCTTCCATTTTAGAGTGAATTTTTGAGGTGTATAGAAGGCATTTATTTCATTTTTAGAAATTTTAATTTTTACATTTTTCCATGAAAAGTGCCAATACCCCCCACTTTGGGTTCTAGGTGAAATTCTCACTTGACACAAATCAAACAAAAATGTTTCCATGGTGTGTATTGTTGTTTATTTTCATCAAATAAATAAAATAAAACCCGGAATAAATCATTGAAGACAAGAAATGAGCATAAATGATGCCTCAGCGCAAGTGTTAATGTTAGTAAAAGAGGCCAAATTTCAAAAAATATTGCGAAAAAGAACAATCTTCAATTATAGAGTGAATGTTTGAGGTGTATAGAAGGCATTTATTTCATTTTTTAAAATTTTAATTTTTCACATTTTTCCATGAAAAGTGCCAATACCAATCTCACTCGACACAAATCAAACAAAAATGTTTCCATGGTGTGTATTGTTGTTCAATTTCATCAAATAAACAAAATAAAACCCAGAATAAATCATTAAAGACAAGAAATGAGCATAAAAGATGCCTCAGCGCAGGTGTTAATGTTAGAAAAAGAGCCCAAATTTCAAAAAATATTGCGAAAAACAACAATCTTCCATTATAGAGTGAATGTTTGAGGTGTATAGAAGGCATTTATTTCATTTTTAGAAATTTTAATTTTTTCCATTTTTCCATGAAAAGTGCCAATACCCCCCCCTTTGGGTTCTAGGTGAAATTCTCACTCGACACAAATCAAACAAAAATGTTTCCAAGGCGTGTATTGTTGTTCATTTTCATCAAATAAACAAAATAAAACCCAGAATAAATCATTAAAGACAGGAAATGAGCATAAAAGGTGCCTGAGCGCAAGTGTTAATGTTAGTCAAAGAGCCCAAATTTCAAAAAATATTGCGAAAATCAACAATCTTCCATTATAGAGTGAATGTTTGAGGTGTATAGAAGGTATTTATTTCATTTTTAGAAATTTTATTTTTTCACATTTTTCCATGAAAAGTGCCCTTTGGGTTCTAGGTGAAATTCTCAGTCGACACATATCAAACAAAAATGTTTCCATGGTGTGTATTGTTGTTCATTTTCATCAAATAAACAAAATAAAACCCAGAGTTAATCATTAAAGACAAGAAATGAGCATAAAAGATGCCTCAGCGCAAGTGTTAATATTAGTAAAAGAGCCCAAATTTTAAAAAAATATTGCGAAAAACAACAATCTTCCATTATAGAGTGAAAGTTTGAGGTGTATAGAAGGCATTTATTTCATTTTTAGAAATTTTAATTTTTCACATTTTTCCATGAAAAGTGCCAATACCCCCCCCTTTGGGTTTTACACGAAAATCAAACTCGAAACAAATCAAACAAAAATGTTTCCATGGTGTGTATTGTTGTTCATTTTCATCAAATAAACAAAATAAAACCCAGAATAAATCATTAAAGACAGGAAATGAGCATAAAAGATGCCTCAGCGCAGGTGTTAATGTTAGTAAAAGAGCCCAAATTTCAAAAAATATTGTGAAAAACAACAATCTTCCATTATAGAGTGAATGTTTGAGGTGTATAGAAGGCATTTATTTCATTTTTAGAAATTTTAATTTTTCTCATTTTTCCATGAAAAGTGCCAATACCCCCCCCTTTGGGTTCTAGGTGAAATTCTCACTCGACACAAATCAAACAAAAATGTTTCCATGGCGTGTATTGTTGTTCATTTTCATCAAATAAACAAAATAAAACCCAGAAATAATCATTAAAGACAAGAAATGAGCATAAAAGATGCCTCAGCGCAAGTGTTAATGTTAGTTAAAGAGCCCAAATTTCAAAAAATATTGCGAAAAACAACAATCTTCCATTATAGAGTGAATGTTTGAGGTGTATAGAAGGCATTTATTTCATTTTTAGAAATTTTAATTTTTCTCATTTTTCCATGAAAAGTGCTAATACCCCCCCCTTTGGGTTCTAGGTGAAATTCTCACTCGACACAAATCAAACAAAAATGTTTCCATGGCGTGTATTGTTGTTCATTTTCATCAAATAAACAAAATAAAACCCAGAAATAATCATTAAAGACAAGAAATGAGCATAAAAGATGCCTCAGCGCAAGTGTTAATGTTAGTAAAAGAGCCCAAATTTCAAAAAATATTGCGAAAAACAACAATCTTCCATTATAGAGTAAAAGTTGGACGTGTATAGAAGGCATTTATTTCATTTTTAGAAATTTTAATTTTTCACATTTTTCCATGAAAAGTGCCAATACCCCCCCCTATGGGTTCTAGGTGAAATTCTCACTTGACCCAATTCAAACAAAAATGTTTCCATGGTGTGTATTGTTGTTTATTTTCATCAAATAAATAAAATAAAACCCGGAATAAATCATTAAAGACAAGAAATGAGCATAAAAGATGCCTCAGCGGAAGGGTTAATGTTAGTAAAGGAGCCCAAATTTCAAAAAATATTGCGAAAAACAACAATCTTCCATTTTAGAGTGAATGTTTGAGGTGTATAGAAGGCATTTATTTTATTTTTAGAAATTTTAATTTTTTACATTTTTCCATGAAAAGTGCCCTCCCTTTGGGTTCTAGGTGAAATTCTCACTCGACACAAATCAAACAAAAATGTTTCCATGGTGTGTATTGTTGTTTATTTTCATCAAATAAATAAAATAAAACCCGGAATAAATCATTAAAGACAAGAAATGAGCATAAAAGATGCTTCAGCGCAAGTGTTAATGTTACTAAAAGAGCCCAAATTTCTAAAAATATTGCGAAAAACAACAATCTTCTGATTTAGAGTGAATGTTTGAGGTGTTTAGAAGGCATTTATTTCATTTTTAGAAATTTTAATTTTTTACATTTTTCCATGAAAAGTGCCAATACCTCCCCCCTTTGGGTTCTAGGTGAAATTCTCACTCGACACAAATCAAACAAAAATGTTTCCATGGTGTGTATTGTTGTTTATTTTCATCAAATAAATAAAATAAAACCCGGAATAAATCATTAAAGACAAGAAATGAGCATAAAAGATGCCTCAGCGCAAGTGTTAATGTTAGTAAAAGAGCCCAAATTTCAAAAAATATTGCAAAAAAGAACAATCATCAATTATAGAGTGAATGTTTGAGGTGTATAGAATGCATTTATTTTATTTTTAGAAATTTTAATTTTTTACATTTTTCCATGAAAAGTGCCAATACCCCCCCCTTTGGGTTCTAGGTGAAATTCTCACTCGACACAAATCAAACAAAAATGTTTCCAAGGCGTGTATTGTTGTTCATCAAATCAAATCAACTAATCAAAATAAACAAAATAAAACCCAAGAGTAATAGAGTGAATGTTTGAGGTGTATAGAAGGCATTTATTTCATTTTTAGAAATTATAATTTTTCACATTTTTCCATGAAAAGTGTCAATACCCCCCCCCCATTGGGTTCTAGGTGAAATTCTCACTCGACACAATTCAAAGAAAAATGTTTCCATGGTGTGTATTGTTGTTCATTTTCATCGAATAAACAAAATAAAACCCAGAGTTAATCATTAAAGACAGGAAATGAGCATAAAAGATGCCTCAGCGCAGGTGTCAATGTTAGTAAAAGAGCCCAAATTTCAAAAAATATTGCGAAAAACAACAATCTTCCATTATAGAGTGAATGTTTGAGGTGTATAGAAGGCATTTATTGCATTTTTAGAAATTTTAATTTTTCACATTTTTCCATGAAAAGTGCCAATACCCCCCCTTTGGGTTCTAGGTGAAATTCTCACTCTACACCAGTCAAACAAAAATGTTTTCGTGGTGTGTATTTTTGTTCATTTTCACAAATAAACAAAATAAAACCCAGATAAATCATTAAAGACAAGAAATGAGCATAAAAGATGCCTCAGCGCAAGTGTTAATGTTAGTAAAAGAGCCCAAATTTCAAAAAATATTGCGAAAAAGAACAATCTTCCATTATAGAGTGAATTTTTGAGGTGTGTAGAAGGCATTTATTTCATTTTTAGAAATTTTAATTTTTTTCATTTTTCCATGAAAAGTGCCAATACCCCCCCCTTTGGGTTCTAGGTGAAATTCTCACTCGACACAAATCAACCAAAAATTTTCCATGGCGTGTATTGTTGTTCATTTTCATCAAATAAACAAAATAAAACCCAGAAATAATCATTAAAGACAAGAAATGAGCATAAAAGATGCCTCAGCGCAAGTGTTAATGTTAGTAAAAGAGCCCAAATTTCAAAAAATATTGCGAAAAACAACAATCTTCCATTTTAGAGTGAATGTTTGAGGTGTATAGAAGGCATTTATTTCATTTTTAGAAATTTTAAAATATTACATTTTTCCATGAAAAGTGCCAATACCCCCCCCTTTGGGTTCTAGGTGAAATTCTCACTCGACACAAATCAAACAAAAATGTTTCCATGGTGTGTATTGTTGTTCATTTTCATCAAATAAATAAAATAACACCCAGAGTTAATCATTAAAGACAAGAAATGAGCATAAAAGATGCCTCAGCGCAAGTGTTAATGTTACTAAAAGAGCCCAAATTTCTAAAAATATTGCGAAAAACAACAATCTTCAATTATAGAGTGAATGTTTGAGGTGTATAGAAGGCATTTATTTTATTTTTAGAAATTTTAATTTTTTACATTTTTCCATGAAAAGTGCCAATACCCCTCCCTTTGGGTTCTAGGTGAAATTCTCACTCGACACATATCAAACAAAAATGTTTCCATGGTGTGTATTGTTGTTTATTTTCATCAAATAAATAAAATAAAACCCGGAATAAATCATTAAAGACAAGAAATGAGCATAAAAGATGCTTCAGCGCAAGTGTTAATGTTACTAAAAGAGCCCAAATTTCTAAAAATATTGCGAAAAACAACAATCTTCTGATTTAGAGTGAATGTTTGAGGTGTTTAGAAGGCATTTATTTCATTTTTAGAAATTTTAATTTTTTACATTTTTCCATGAAAAGTGCCAATACCTCCCCCCTTTGGGTTCTAGGTGAAATTCTCACTCGACACAAATCAAACAAAAATGTTTCCATGGTGTGTATTGTTGTTTATTTTCATCAAATAAATAAAATAAAACCCAAAATAAATCATTAAAGACAAGAAAGGAGCATAAAAGATGCCTCAGCGCAAGTGTTAAAGTTAGTAATAGAGCCCAAATTTCAAAAAATATTGCAAAAAACAACAATCTTCCATTTTAGAGTGAATTTTTGAGGTGTATAGAAGGCATTTATTTCATTTTTAGAAATTTTAATTTTTACATTTTTCCATGAAAAGTGCCAATACCCCCCACTTTGGGTTCTAGGTGAAATTCTCACTTGACACAAATCAAACAAAAATGTTTCCATGGTGTGTATTGTTGTTTATTTTCATCAAATAAATAAAATAAAACCCGGAATAAATCATTGAAGACAAGAAATGAGCATAAATGATGCCTCAGCGCAAGTGTTAATGTTAGTAAAAGAGGCCAAATTTCAAAAAATATTGCGAAAAAGAACAATCTTCAATTATAGAGTGAATGTTTGAGGTGTATAGAAGGCATTTATTTCATTTTTTAAAATTTTAATTTTTCACATTTTTCCATGAAAAGTGCCAATACCAATCTCACTCGACACAAATCAAACAAAAATGTTTCCATGGTGTGTATTGTTGTTCAATTTCATCAAATAAACAAAATAAAACCCAGAATAAATCATTAAAGACAAGAAATGAGCATAAAAGATGCCTCAGCGCAAGTGTTAATGTTAGAAAAAGAGCCCAAATTTCAAAAAATATTGCGAAAAACAACAATCTTCCATTATAGAGTGAATGTTTGAGGTGTATAGAAGGCATTTATTTCATTTTTAGAAATTTTAATTTTTTCCATTTTTCCATGAAAAGTGCCAATACCCCCCCCTTTGGGTTCTAGGTGAAATTCTCACTCGACACAAATCAAACAAAAATGTTTCCAAGGCGTGTATTGTTGTTCATTTTCATCAAATAAACAAAATAAAACCCAGAATAAATCATTAAAGACAGGAAATGAGCATAAAAGGTGCCTGAGCGCAAGTGTTAATGTTAGTCAAAGAGCCCAAATTTCAAAAAATATTGCGAAAATCAACAATCTTCCATTATAGAGTGAATGTTTGAGGTGTATAGAAGGTATTTATTTCATTTTTAGAAATTTTATTTTTTCACATTTTTCCATGAAAAGTGCCCTTTGGGTTCTAGGTGAAATTCTCAGTCGACACATATCAAACAAAAATGTTTCCATGGTGTGTATTGTTGTTCATTTTCATCAAATAAACAAAATAAAACCCAGAGTTAATCATTAAAGACAAGAAATGAGCATAAAAGATGCCTCAGCGCAAGTGTTAATATTAGTAAAAGAGCCCAAATTTTAAAAAAATATTGCGAAAAACAACAATCTTCCATTATAGAGTGAAAGTTTGAGGTGTATAGAAGGCATTTATTTCATTTTTAGAAATTTTAATTTTTCACATTTTTCCATGAAAAGTGCCAATACCCCTCCCTTTGGGTTCTAGGTGAAAATCTCACTTGACACAAATCAAACAAAAATGTTTCCATTGTGTGTATTGTTGTTCATTTTCTTTAAATAAACAAAATAAAACCCAGAGTTAATCATTAAAGACAGGAAATGAGCATAAAAGATGCCTAAGCGCAAGTTTTAATGTTAGTAAAAGAGCCCAAATTTCAAAAAATATTGCGAAAAAAAACAATCTTCCATTATAGAGTGAATGTTTGAGGTGTATAGAAGGCATTTATTTCATTTTTAGAAATTTTAATTTTTCTCATTTTTCCATGAAAAGTGCCAATACCCCCCCCTTTGGGTTCTAGGTGAAATTCTCACTCGACACAAATCAAACAAAAATGTTTCCATGGCGTGTATTGTTGTTCATTTTCATCAAATAAACAAAATAAAACCCAGAAATAATCATTAAAGACAAGAAATGAGCATAAAAGATGCCTCAGCGCAAGTGTTAATGTTAGTTAAAGAGCCCAAATTTCAAAAAATATTGCGAAAAACAACAATCTTCCATTATAGAGTGAATGTTTGAGGTGTATAGAAGGCATTTATTTCATTTTTAGAAATTTTAATTTTTCTCATTTTTCCATGAAAAGTGCTAATACCCCCCCCTTTGGGTTCTAGGTGAAATTCTCACTCGACACAAATCAAACAAAAATGTTTCCATGGCGTGTATTGTTGTTCATTTTCATCAAATAAACAAAATAAAACCCAGAAATAATCATTAAAGACAAGAAATGAGCATAAAAGATGCCTCAGCGCAAGTGTTAATGTTAGTAAAAGAGCCCAAATTTCAAAAAATATTGCGAAAAACAACAATCTTCCATTATAGAGTAAAAGTTGGACGTGTATAGAAGGCATTTATTTCATTTTTAGAAATTTTAATTTTTCACATTTTTCCATGAAAAGTGCCAATACCCCCCCCTATGGGTTCTAGGTGAAATTCTCACTTGACCCAAATCAAACAAAAATGTTTCCATGGTGTGTATTGTTGTTTATTTTCATCAAATAAATAAAATAAAACCCGGAATAAATCATTAAAGACAAGAAATGAGCATAAAAGATGCCTCAGCGGAAGGGTTAATGTTAGTAAAGGAGCCCAAATTTCAAAAAATATTGCGAAAAACAACAATCTTCCATTTTAGAGTGAATGTTTGAGGTGTATAGAAGGCATTTATTTTATTTTTAGAAATTTTAATTTTTTACATTTTTCCATGAAAAGTGCCAATACCCCTCCCTTTGGGTTCTAGGTGAAATTCTCACTCGACACAAATCAAACAAAAATGTTTCCATGGTGTGTATTGTTGTTTATTTTCATCAAATAAATAAAATAAAACCCGGAATAAATCATTAAAGACAAGAAATGAGCATAAAAGATGCTTCAGCGCAAGTGTTAATGTTACTAAAAGAGCCCAAATTTCTAAAAATATTGCGAAAAACAACAATCTTCTGATTTAGAGTGAATGTTTGAGGTGTTTAGAAGGCATTTATTTCATTTTTAGAAATTTTAATTTTTTACATTTTTCCATGAAAAGTGCCAATACCTCCCCCCTTTGGGTTCTAGGTGAAATTCTCACTCGACACAAATCAAACAAAAATGTTTCCATGGTGTGTATTGTTGTTTATTTTCATCAAATAAATAAAATAAAACCCGGAATAAATCATTAAAGACAAGAAATGAGCATAAAAGATGCCTCAGCGCAAGTGTTAATGTTAGTAAAAGAGCCCAAATTTCAAAAAATATTGCAAAAAAGAACAATCATCAATTATAGAGTGAATGTTTGAGGTGTATAGAATGCATTTATTTTATTTTTAGAATTTTAATTTTTTACATTTTTCCATGAAAAGTGCCAATACCCCTCCCTTTGGGTTCTAGGTGAAATTCTCACTCGACACAAATCAAACAAAAATGTTTCCATGGTGTGTATTGTTGTTTATTTTCATCAAATAAATAAAATAAAACCCGGAATAAATCATTAAAGACAAGAAATG
Source organism: Hetaerina americana (assembly GCF_022747635.1). Lineage (NCBI taxonomy): Eukaryota > Metazoa > Arthropoda > Insecta > Odonata > Calopterygidae > Hetaerina > Hetaerina americana. The sequence goes on along the minus strand of NW_027287303.1, from coordinate 3,351 downwards.
AGCATAAAAGATTCCTCAGCGCAAGTGTTTATGTTAGTAAAAGAGCCCAAATTTCAAAAAATATTGCAAAAAAGAACAATCTTCAATTATTGAGTGAATGTTTGAGGTGTATAGAAGGCATTTATTTTATTTTTAGAAATTTTAATTTTTTACATTTTTCCATGAAAAGTGCCAATACCCCCCCCTTTGGGTTCTAGGCGAAATTCTCACTCGACACAAATCAAACAAAAATGTTTCCATGGTGTGTATTGTTGTTTATTTTCATCAAAAAAATAAAATAAAACCCGGAATAAATCATTAAAGACAAGAAATGAGCATAAATGATGCCTCAGCGCAAGTGTTAATGTTAGTAAAAGAGGCCAAATTTCAAAAAATATTGCGAAAAAGAACAATCTTCAATTATAGAGTGAATGTTTGAGGTGTATAGAAGGCATTTATTTCATTTTTAGAAATTTTAATTTTTCTCATTTTTCCATGTAAAGTGCCAATACCCCCCCCTATGGGTTCTAGGTGAAATTCTCATTCGACACAAATCAACCAAAAATTTTCCATGGCGTGTATTGTTGTTCATTTTCATCAAATAAACAAAATAAAACCCAGAAATAATCATTAAAGACAAGAAATGAGCATAAAAGATGCCTCAGCGCAAGTGTTAATGTTAGTAAAAGAGCCCAAATTTCAAAAAATATTGCGAAAAACAACAATCTTCCATTTTAGAGTGAATGTTTGAGGTGTATAGAAGGCATTTATTTCATTTTTAGAAATTTTAATTTATTACATTTTTCCATGAAAAGTGCCAATACCCCCCCCTTTGGGTTCTAGGTGAAATTCTCACTCGACACAAATCAAACAAAAATGTTTCCATGGTGTGTATTGTTGTTCATTTTCATCAAATAAATAAAATAACACCCAGAGTTAATCATTAAAGACAAGAAATGAGCATAAAAGATGCCTCAGCGCAAGTGTTAATGTTACTAAAAGAGCCCAAATTTCTAAAAATATTGCGAAAAACAACAATCTTCAATTATAGAGTGAATGTTTGAGGTGTATAGAAGGCATTTATTTTATTTTTAGAAATTTTAATTTTTTACATTTTTCCATGAAAAGTGCCAATACCCCCCCCTTTGGGTTCTAGGTGAAATTCTCACTCGACACAAATCAAACAAAAATGTTTCCATGGTGTGTATTGTTGTTTATTTTCATCAAATAAATAAAATAAAACCCGGAATAAATCATTAAAGACAAGAAATGAGCATAAAAGATGCTTCAGCGCAAGTGTTAATGTTACTAAAAGAGCCCAAATTTCTAAAAATATTGCGAAAAAACAACAATCTTCTGATTTAGAGTGAATGTTTGAGGTGTTTAGAAGGCATTTATTTCATTTTTAGAAATTTTAATTTTTTACATTTTTCCATGAAAAGTGCCAATACCTCCCCCCTTTGGGATCTAGGTGAAATTCTCACTCGACACAAATCAAACAAAAATGTTTCCATGGTGTGTATTGTTGTTTATTTTCATCAAATAAATAAAATAAAACCCGGAATAAATCATTAAAGACAAGAAATGAGCATAAAAGATGCCTCAGCGCAAGTGTTAATGTTAGTAAAAGAGCCCAAATTTCAAAAAATATTGCAAAAAAGAACAATCTTCAATTATAGAGTGAATGTTTGAGGTGTATAGAAGGCATTTATTTTATTTTTAGAAATTTTAATTTTTTACATTTTTCCATGAAAAGTGCCAATACCCCTCCCTTTGGGTTCTAGGTGAAATTCTCACTCGACACAAATCAAACAAAAATGTTTCCATGGTGTGTATTGTTGTTTATTTTCATCAAATAAATAAAATAAAACCAAATAAATCATTAAAGACAAGAAAGGAGCATAAAAGATGCCTCAGCGCAAGTGTTAAAGTTAGTAATAGAGCCCAAATTTCAAAAAATATTGCAAAAAACAACAATCTTCCATTATAGAGTGAATGTTTGAGGTGTATAGAAGGCATTTATTTCATTTTTAGAAATTTTAATTTTTCACATTTTTCCATGAAAAGTGCCAATACCCCCCCCTTTGGGTTCTAGGTGAAATTCTCAATCGACACAATTCAAACAAAAATGTTTCCATGTTGTGTATTGTTGTTTATTTTCATCAAATAAATAAAATAAAACCCGGAATAAATCATTAAAGACCAGAAATGAGCATAAAAGATGCCTCTGCCCAAGGGTTAATGTTATTTTAAGAGCCCACATTTCAAAAAATATTGCGAAAAACAACAATCTTCCATTTTAGAGTGAATTTTTGAGGTGTATAGAAGGCATTTATTTCATTTTTAGAAATTTTAATTTTTACATTTTTCCATGAAAAGTGCCAATACCCCCCACTTTGGGTTCTAGGTGAAATTCTCCCTTGACACAAATCAAACAAAAATGTTTCCATGGTGTGTATTGTTGTTTATTTTCATCAAATAAATAAAATAAAACCCGGAATAAATCATTGAAGACAAGAAATGAGCATAAATGATGCCTCAGCGCAAGTGTTAATGTTAGTAAAAGAGGCCAAATTTCAAAAAATATTGCGAAAAAGAACAATCTTCCATTATAGAGTGAATGTTTGAGGTGTATAGAAGGCATTTATTTCATTTTTTAAAATTTTAATTTTTCACATTTTTCCATGAAAAGTGCCAATACCAATCTCACTCGACACAAATCAAACAAAAATGTTTCCATGGTGTGTATTGTTGTTCAATTTCATCAAATAAAAAAAATAAAACCAAGAATAAATCATTAAAGACAAGAAATGAGCATAAAAGATGCCTCAGCGCAAGTGTTAATGTTAGAAAAAGAGCCCAAATTTCAAAAAATATTGCGAAAAACAACAATCTTCCATTATAGAGTGAATGTTTGAGGTGTATAGAAGGCATTTATTTCATTTTTAGAAATTTTAATTTTTTCCATTTTTCCATGAAAAGTGCCAATACCCCCCCCTTTGGGTTCTAGGTGAAATTCTCACTCGACACAAATCAAACAAAAATGTTTCCAAGGCGTGTATTGTTGTTCATTTTCATCAAATAAACAAAATAAAACCCAGAATAAATCATTAAAGACAGGAAATGAGCATAAAAGATGCCTGAGCGCAAGTGTTAATGTTAGTCAAAGAGCCCAAATTTCAAAAAATATTGCGAAAAACAACAATCTTCCATTATAGAGTGAATGTTTGAGGTGTATAGAAGGTATTTATTTCATTTTTAGAAATTTTATTTTTTCACATTTTTCCATGAAAGTGCCCTTTGGGTTCTAGGTGAAATTCTCAGTCGACACATATCAAACAAAAATGTTTCCATGGTGTGTATTGTTGTTCA
>NW_027287302.1:0-81534 GCF_022747635.1 Hetaerina americana | reverse complement strand
GCACTTTTCATGGAAAAATGTGAAAAATTAAAATTTCTAAAAATGAAATAAATGCCTTCTATACACCTCAAACATTCACTCTATAGTGGAAGATTGTTGTTTTTCGCGGTATTTTTGGAAATGTGGGCTCTTTTACTAACATTAACACTTTCGCTGAGGCATCTTTTATGCTCATTTCTTGTCTTTGACGATTTATTCTGGGTTTTATTTTGTTTATTTGAAGAAAATGAACAAAATACACACCATGGAAAAATTTTTGTTTGATTCGTGTCGAGTGAGATTTTCACCTAGAACCCAAAGGGGGGGGTATTGGCACTTTTCATGAAAAAATGTGAAAAATTAAAATTTCTAAAAATGAAATTAATGCCTTCTATGCACCTCAAACATTCACTCTAAAACAGAAGATTGTTGTTTTTCGCAATATTTTTAGAAATTTTGGGTCTTTTAGTAACCTTAACCCTAGCGCTGAAGCATCTTTTATGCTCATTTCTTGTCTTTCAGGGTTTATTCTGGGTTTTATTTCGTTTATTTGATGAAAATGAACAACAATACACACCATGGAAACATTTTTGTTTGATTCGTGTCGAGTGAGATTTTCACCTAGAACCCAAAGGGGGGGTATTGGCACTTTTCATGGAAAAATGTGAAAAATTAAAATTTCTAAAAATGAAATAAATGCCTTCTATACACCTCAAACATTCACTCTATAATGGAAGATTGTTGTTTTTCGCGGTATTTTTGGATATGTGGGCTCTTTTACTAACATTAACACTTTCGCTGAGGCATCTTTTATGCTCATTTCTTGTCTTTGACGATTTATTCTGGGTTTTATTTTGTTTATTTGAAGAAAATGAACAAAATACACACCATGGAAACATTTTTGTTTGATTCGTGTCGAGTGAGATTTTCACCTAGAACCCAAAGGGGTATTGGCACTTTTCATGGAAAAATGTGAAAAATTAAAATTTCTAAAAATGAAATAAATGCCTTCTATACACCTCAAACATTCACTCTATAATGGAAGATTGTTGTTTTTCGCGGTATTTTTGGAAATGTGGGCTCTTTTACTAACATTAACACTTTCGCTGAGGCATCTTTTATGCTCAATTCTTGTCTTTGACGATTTATTCTGGTTTTATTTTGTTTATTAGAAGAAAATGAACAACAATACACAACATGGAAAAATTTTTGTTTGATTCGTGTCGAGTGAGATTTTCACCTAGAACCCAGAGGGGGGGGTATTGGCACTTTTCATGGAAAAATGTGAAAAATTAAAATTTCTAAAAATGAAATAAATGCCTTCTATACACCTCAAACATTCACTCTATAATGGAAGATTGTTGTTTTTCGCGGTATTTTTGGATATGTGGGCTCTTTTACTAACATTAACACTTTCGCTGAGGCATCTTTTATGCTCATTTCTTGTCTTTGACGATTTATTCTGGGTTTTATTTTGTTTATTTGAAGAAAATGAACAAAATACACACCATGGAAACATTTTTGTTTGATTCGAGTCGAGTGAGATTTTCACCTAGAACCCAAAGGGGTATTGGCACTTTTCATGGAAAAATGTGAAAAATTAAAATTTCTAAAAATGAAATAAATGCCTTCTATACACCTCAAACATTCACTCTATAATGGAAGATTGTTGTTTTTCGCGGTATTTTCGGAAATGTGGGCTCTTTTACTAACATTAACACTTTCGCTGAGGCATCTTTTATGCTCAATTCTTGTCTTTGACGATTTATTCTGGGTTTTATTTTGTTTATTAGAAGAAAATGAACAACAATACACAACATGGAAAAATTTTTGTTTGATTCGTGTCGAGTGAGATTTTCACCTAGAACCCAGAGGGGGGGGGGTATTGGCACTTTTCATGGAAAAATGTGAAAAATTAAAATTTCTAAAAATGAAATAAATGCCTTCTATACACCTCAAACATTCACTCTATAATGGAAGATTGTTGTTTTTCGCGGTATTTTTGGAAATGTGGGCTCTTTTACTAACATTAACACTTTCGCTGAGGCATCTTTTATGCTCATTTCTTGTCTTTGACGATTTATTCTGGGTTTTATTTTGTTTATTTGAAGAAAATGAACAAAATACACACCATGGAAAAATTTTTGTTTGATTCGTGTCGAGTGAGATTTTCACCTAGAACCCAAAGGGGGGGTATTGGCACTTTTCATGAAAAAATGTGAAAAATTAAAATTTCTAAAAATGAAATTAATGCCTTCTATGCACCTCAAACATTCACTCTAAAACAGAAGATTGTTGTTTTTCGCAATATTTTTAGAAATTTTGGGTCTTTTAGTAACCTTAACCCTAGCGCTGAAGCATCTTTTATGCTCATTTCTTGTCTTTCAGGGTTTATTCTGGGTTTTATTTCGTTTATTTGATGAAAATGAACAACAATACACACCATGGAAACATTTTTGTTTGATTCGTGTCGGGTGAGATTTTCACCTAGAACCCAAAGGGGGGGGTATTGGCACTTTTCATGGAAAAATGTGAAAAATTAAAATTTCTAAAAATGAAATAAATGCCTTCTATACACCTCAAATTTTCACTCTATAATGGAAGATTGTTGTTTTTCGCGGTATTTTTGGAAATGTGGGCTCTTTTACTAACATTAACACTTTCGCTGAGGCATCTTTTATGCTCATTTCTTGTCTTTGACGATTTATTCTGGGTTTTATTTTGTTTATTTGAAGAAAATGAACAAAATACACACCATGGAAACATTTTTGTTTGATTCGTGTCGAGTGAGATTTTCACCTAGAACCCAAAGGGGTATTGGCACTTTTCATGGAAAAATGTGAAAAATTAAAATTTCTAAAAATGAAATAAATGCCTTCTATACACCTCAAACATTCACTCTATAATGGAAGATTGTTGTTTTTCGCGGTATTTTTGGAAATGTGGGCTCTTTTACTAACATTAACACTTTCGCTGAGGCATCTTTTATGCTCAATTCTTGTCTTTGACGATTTATTCTGGGTTTTATTTTGTTTATTAGAAGAAAATGAACAACAATACACAACATGGAAAAATTTTTGTTTGATTCGTGTCGAGTGAGATTTTCACCTAGAACCCAGAGGGGGGGGTATTGGCACTTTTCATGGAAAAATGTGAAAAATTAAAATTTCTAAAAATGAAATAAATGCCTTCTATACACCTCAAACATTCACTCTATAATGGAAGATTGTTGTTTTTCGCGGTATTTTTGGAAATGTGGGCTCTTTTACTAACATTAACACTTTCGCTGAGGCATCTTTTATGCTCATTTCTTGTCTTTGACGATTTATTCTGGGTTTTATTTTGTTTATCTAAAGAAAATGAACAAAATACACACCATGGAAACATTTTTGTTTGATTCGAGTCGAGTGAGATTTTCACCTAGAACCCAAAGGGGTATTGGCACTTTTCATGGAAAAATGTGAAAAATTAAAATTTCTAAAAATGAAATAAATGCCTTCTATACACCTCAAACATTCACTCTATAATGGAAGATTGTTGTTTTTCGCGGTATTTTCGGAAATGTGGGCTCTTTTACTAACATTAACACTTTCGCTGAGGCATCTTTTATGCTCAATTCTTGTCTTTGACGATTTATTCTGGGTTTTATTTTGTTTATTAGAAGAAAATGAACAACAATACACAACATGGAAAAATTTTTGTTTGATTCGTGTCGAGTGAGATTTTCACCTAGAACCCAGAGGGGGGGGGTATTGGCACTTTTCATGGAAAAATGTGAAAAATTAAAATTTCTAAAAATGAAATAAATGCCTTGTATACACCTCAAACATTCACTCTATAATGGAAGATTGTTGTTTTTCGCGGTATTTTTGGAAATGTGGGCTCTTTTACTAACATTAACACTTTCGCTGAGGCATCTTTTATGCTCATTTCTTGTCTTTGACGATTTATTCTGGGTTTTATTTTGTTTATTTGAAGAAAATGAACAAAATACACACCATGGAAAAATTTTTGTTTGATTCGTGTCGAGTGAGATTTTCACCTAGAACCCAAAGGGGGGGTATTGGCACTTTTCATGAAAAAATGTGAAAAATTAAAATTTCTAAAAATGAAATTAATGCCTTCTATGCACCTCAAACATTCACTCTAAAACAGAAGATTGTTGTTTTTCGCAATATTTTTAGAAATTTTGGGTCTTTTAGTAACCTTAACCCTAGCGCTGAAGCATCTTTTATGCTCATTTCTTGTCTTTCAGGGTTTATTCTGGGTTTTATTTCGTTTATTTGATGAAAATGAACAACAATACACACCATGGAAACATTTTTGTTTGATTCGTGTCGGGTGAGATTTTCACCTAGAACCCAAAGGGGGGGGTATTGGCACTTTTCATGGAAAAATGTGAAAAATTAAAATTTCTAAAAATGAAATAAATGCCTTCTATACACCTCAAATTTTCACTCTATAATGGAAGATTGTTGTTTTTCGCGGTATTTTTGGAAATGTGGGCTCTTTTACTAACATTAACACTTTCGCTGAGGCATCTTTTATGCTCATTTCTTGTCTTTGACGATTTATTCTGGGTTTTATTTTGTTTATTTGAAGAAAATGAACAAAATACACACCATGGAAACATTTTTGTTTGATTCGTGTCGAGTGAGATTTTCACCTAGAACCCAAAGGGGTATTGGCACTTTTCATGGAAAAATGTGAAAAATTAAAATTTCTAAAAATGAAATAAATGCCTTCTATACACCTCAAACATTCACTCTATAATGGAAGATTGTTGTTTTTCGCGGTATTTTTGGAAATGTGGGCTCTTTTACTAACATTAACACTTTCGCTGAGGCATCTTTTATGCTCAATTCTTGTCTTTGACGATTTATTCTGGGTTTTATTTTGTTTATTAGAAGAAAATGAACAACAATACACAACATGGAAAAATTTTTGTTTGATTCGTGTCGAGTGAGATTTTCACCTAGAACCCAGAGGGGGGGGTATTGGCACTTTTCATGGAAAAATGTGAAAAATTAAAATTTCTAAAAATGAAATAAATGCCTTCTATACACCTCAAACATTCACTCTATAATGGAAGATTGTTGTTTTTCGCGGTATTTTTGGAAATGTGGGCTCTTTTACTAACATTAACACTTTCGCTGAGGCATCTTTTATGCTCATTTCTTGTCTTTGACGATTTATTCTGGGTTTTATTTTGTTTATTTGAAGAAAATGAACAAAATACACACCATGGAAAAATTTTTGTTTGAATCGTGTCGAGTGAGAATTTCACCTAGAACCCAAAGGGGGGGGGTATTGGCACTATTCATGAAAAAATGTGAAAAATTAAAATTTATAAAAATGAAATTAATGCCTTCTATGCACCTCAAACATTCACTCTAAAACAGAAGATTGTTGTTTTTCGCAATATTTTTAGAAATTTGGCCTCTTTTACTAACATTAACACTTGCGCTGATGCATCTTTTATGCTCATTTCTTGTCTTTCAGGGTTTATTCTGGGTTTTATTTTTTTTATTTGATGAAAATGAACAACAATACACACCATGGAAACATTTTTGTTTGATTCGTGTCGAGTGAGATTTTCACCTAGAACCCAAAGGGGGGGGTATTGGCACTTTTCATGAAAAAATGTGAAAAATTAAAATTTCTAACAATGAAATAATTGCCTTCTATACACCTCAAATATTCACTCTATAATGGAAGATTGTTGTTTTTCGCGGTATTTTTGGAAATGTGGGCTCTTTTACTAACATTAACACTTTCGCTGAGGCTTCTTTTATGCTCATTTCTTGTCTTTGACGATTTATTCTGGGTTTTATTTTGTTTATTTGAAGAAAATGAACAAAATACACACCATGGAAACATTTTTGTTTGATTCGAGTCGAGTGAGATTTTCACCTAGAACCCAAAGGGGGGGGTATTGGCACTTTTCATGGAAAAATGTGAAAAATTAAAATTTCTAACAATGAAATAAATGCCTTCTATTCTCCTCAAACATTCACTCTTTAATGGAGGATTGTTGTTTTTCGCAATATTTTTGGAAATTTGGGCTCTTTTACTAACATTAACACATGCGCTGAGGCATCTTTTATGCTCATTTCTTGTCTTTAATGATTTATTCTGGGTTTTATTTTTTTTATTTGATGAAAATGAACAACAATACACACCATTGAAACATTTTTGTTTGATTCGTGTCGAGTGAGATTTTCACCTAGAACCCAAAGGGGGGGGGTATTGGCACTTTTCATGAAAAAATGTGAAAAATTAAAATTTCTAACAATGAAATAAATGCCTTCTATACACCTCAAATATTCACTCTATAATTGAAGATTGTTGTTTTTCGCGGTATTTTTGGAAATGTGGGCTCTTTTACTAACATTAACACTTTCGCTGAGGCATCTTTTATGCTCATTTCTTGTCTTTGACGATTTATTCTGGGTTTTATTTTGTTTATTTGAAGAAAATGAACAAAATACACACCATGGAAATATTTTTGTTTGATTCGAGTCGAGTGAGATTTTCACCTAGAACCCAAAGGGGTATTGGCACTTTTCATGGAAAAATGTGAAAAATTAAAATTTCTAAAAATGAAATAAATGCCTTCTATACACCTCAAACATTCACTCTATAATGGAAGATTGTTGTTTTTCGCGGTATTTTTGGATATGTGGGCTCTTTTACTAACATTAACACTTTCGCTGAGGCATCTTTTATGCTCATTTCTTGTCTTTGACGATTTATTCTGGGTTTTATTTTGTTTATTTGAAGAAAATGAACAAAATACACACCATGGAAACATTTTTGTTTGATTCGAGTCGAGTGAGATTTTCACCTAGAACCCAAAGGGGTATTGGCACTTTTCATGGAAAAATGTGAAAAATTAAAATTTCTAAAAATGAAATAAATGCCTTCTATACACCTCAAACATTCACTCTATAATGGAAGATTGTTGTTTTTCGCGGTATTTTCGGAAATGTGGGCTCTTTTACTAACATTAACACTTTCGCTGAGGCATCTTTTATGCTCAATTCTTGTCTTTGACGATTTATTCTGGGTTTTATTTTGTTTATTAGAAGAAAATGAACAACAATACACAACATGGAAAAATTTTTGTTTGATTCGTGTCGAGTGAGATTTTCACCTAGAACCCAGAGGGGGGGTATTGGCACTTTTCATGGAAAAATGTGAAAAATTAAAATTTCTAAAAATGAAATAAATGCCTTCTATACACCTCAAACATTCACTCTATAATGGAAGATTGTTGTTTTTCGCGGTATTTTTGGAAATGTGGGCTCTTTTACTAACATTAACACTTTCGCTGAGGCATCTTTTATGCTCATTTCTTGTCTTTGACGATTTATTCTGGGTTTTATTTTGTTTTTTTGAAGAAAATGAACAAAATACACACCATGGAAAAATTTTTGTTTGATTCGTGTCGAGTGAGATTTTCACCTAGAACCCAAAGGGGGGGGTATTGGCACTTTTCATGAAAAAATGTGAAAAATTAAAATTTCTAAAAATGAAATTAATGCCTTCTATGCACCTCAAACATTCACTCTAAAACAGAAGATTGTTGTTTTTCGCAATATTTTTAGAAATTTTGGGTCTTTTAGTAACCTTAACCCTAGCGCTGAAGCATCTTTTATGCTCATTTCTTGTCTTTCAGGGTTTATTCTGGGTTTTATTTCGTTTATTTGATGAAAATGAACAACAATACACACCATGGAAACATTTTTGTTTGATTCGTGTCGAGTGAGATTTTCACCTAGAACCCAAAGGGGGGGGGGGGTATTGGCACTTTTCATGGAAAAATGTGAAAAATTAAAATTTCTAAAAATGAAATAAATGCCTTCTATACACCTCAAACATTCACTCTATAATGGAAGATTGTTGTTTTTCGCGGTATTTTTGGAAATGTGGGCTCTTTTACTAACATTAACACTTTCGCTGAGGCATCTTTTATGCTCAATTCTTGTCTTTGACGATTTATTCTGGGTTTTATTTTGTTTATTTGAAGAAAATGAACAAAATACACACCATGGAAAAATTTTTGTTTGATTCGTGTCGAGTGAGATTTTCACCTAGAACCCAGAGGGGGGGTATTGGCACTTTTCATGGAAAAATGTGAAAAATTAAAATTTCTAAAAATGAAATAAATGCCTTCTATACACCTCAAACATTCACTCTATAATGGAAGATTGTTGTTTTTCGCGGTATTTTTGGAAATGTGGGCTCTTTTACTAACATTAACACTTTCGCTGAGGCATCTTTTATGCTCATTTCTTGTCTTTGACGATTTATTCTGGGTTTTATTTTGTTTATTTGAAGAAAATTAACAAAATACACACCATGGAAAAATTTTTGTTTGATTCGTGTCGAGTGAGATTTTCACCTAGAACCCAAAGGGGGGGGTATTGGCACTTTTCATGAAAAAATGTGAAAAATTAAAATTTCTAAAAATGAAATTAATGCCTTCTATGCACCTCAAACATTCACTCTAAAACAGAAGATTGTTGTTTTTCGCAATATTTTTAGAAATTTTGGGTCTTTTAGAAACCTTAACCCTAGCGCTGAAGCATCTTTTATGCTAATTTCTTGTCTTTCAGGGTTTATTCTGGGTTTTATTTCGTTTATTTGATGAAAATGAACAACAATACACACCATGGAAACATTTTTGTTTGATTCGTGTCGAGTGAGATTTTCACCTAGAACCCAAAGGGGGGGGTATTGGCACTTTTCATGGAAAAATGTGAAAAATTAAAATTTCTAAAAATGAAATAAATGCCTTCTATACACCTCAAACATTCACTCTATAATGGAAGATTGTTGTTTTTCGCGGTATTTTTGGAAATGTGGGCTCTTTTACTAACATTAACACTTTCGCTGAGGCATCTTTTATGCTCATTTCTTGTCTTTGACGATTTATTCTGGGTTTTATTTTGTTTATTTGAAGAAAATGAACAAAATACACACCATGGAAAAATTTTTGTTTGAATCGTGTCGAGTGAGATTTTCACCTAGAACCCAAAGGGGGGGGGTATTGGCACTATTCATGAAAAAATGTGAAAAATTAAAATTTATAAAAATGAAATTAATGCCTTCTATGCACCTCAAACATTCACTCTAAAACAGAAGATTGTTGTTTTTCGCAATATTTTTAGAAATTTGGCCTCTTTTACTAACATTAACACTTGCGCTGAAGCATCTTTTATGCTCATTTCTTGTCTTTCAGGGTTTATTCTGGGTTTTATTTTTTTTATTTGATGAAAATGAACAACAATACACACCATGGAAACATTTTTGTTTGATTCGTGTCGAGTGAGATTTTCACCTAGAACCCAAAGGGGGGGGTATTGGCACTTTTCATGAAAAAATGTGAAAAATTAAAATTTCTAACAATGAAATAAATGCCTTCTATACACCTCAAATATTCACTCTATAATGGAAGATTGTTGTTTTTCGCGGTATTTTTGGAAATGTGGGCTCTTTTATAACATTAACACTTTCGCTGAGGCTTCTTTTATGCTCATTTCTTGTCTTTGACGATTTATTCTGGGTTTTATTTTGTTTATTTGAAGAAAATGAACAAAATACACACCATGGAAACATTTTTGTTTGATTCGAGTCGAGTGAGATTTTCACCTAGAACCCAAAGGGGGGGGTATTGGCACTTTTCATGGAAAAATGTGAAAAATTAAAATTTCTAACAATGAAATAAATGCCTTCTATTCTCCTCAAACATTCACTCTTTAATGGAGGATTGTTGTTTTTCGCAATATTTTTGGAAATTTGGGCTCTTTTACTAACATTAACACATGCGCTGAGGCATCTTTTATGCTCATTTCTTGTCTTTAATGATTTATTCTGGGTTTTATTTTTTTTATTTGATGAAAATGAACAACAATACACACCATGGAAACATTTTTGTTTGATTCGTGTCGAGTGAGATTTTCACCTAGAACCCAAAGGGGGGGGGTATTGGCACTTTTCATGAAAAAATGTGAAAAATTAAAATTTCTAACAATGAAATAAATGCCTTCTATACACCTCAAATATTCACTCTATAATTGAAGATTGTTGTTTTTCGCGGTATTTTTGGAAATGTGGGCTCTTTTACTAACATTAACACTTTCGCTGAGGCATCTTTTATGCTCATTTCTTGTCTTTGACGATTTATTCTGGGTTTTATTTTGTTTATTTGAAGAAAATGAACAAAATACACACCATGGAAATATTTTTGTTTGATTCGAGTCGAGTGAGATTTTCACCTAGAACCCAAAGGGGTATTGGCACTTTTCATGGAAAAATGTGAAAAATTAAAATTTCTAAAAATGAAATAAATGCCTTCTATACACCTCAAACATTCACTCTATAATGGAAGATTGTTGTTTTTCGCGGTATTTTTGGATATGTGGGCTCTTTTACTAACATTAACACTTTCGCTGAGGCATCTTTTATGCTCATTTCTTGTCTTTGACGATTTATTCTGGGTTTTATTTTGTTTATTTGAAGAAAATGAACAAAATACACACCATGGAAACATTTTTGTTTGATTCGAGTCGAGTGAGATTTTCACCTAGAACCCAAAGGGGTATTGGCACTTTTCATGGAAAAATGTGAAAAATTAAAATTTCTAAAAATGAAATAAATGCCTTCTATACACCTCAAACATTCACTCTATAATGGAAGATTGTTGTTTTTCGCGGTATTTTCGGAAATGTGGGCTCTTTTACTAACATTAACACTTTCGCTGAGGCATCTTTTATGCTCAATTCTTGTCTTTGACGATTTATTCTGGGTTTTATTTTGTTTATTAGAAGAAAATGAACAACAATACACAACATGGAAAAATTTTTGTTTGATTCGTGTCGAGTGAGATTTTCACCTAGAACCCAGAGGGGGGGGGGTATTGGCACTTTTCATGGAAAAATGTGAAAAATTAAAATTTCTAAAAATGAAATAAATGCCTTCTATACACCTCAAACATTCACTCTATAATGGAAGATTGTTGTTTTTCGCGGTATTTTTGGAAATGTGGGCTCTTTTACTAACATTAACACTTTCGCTGAGGCATCTTTTATGCTCATTTCTTGTCTTTGACGATTTATTCTGGGTTTTATTTTGTTTATTTGAAGAAAATGAACAAAATACACACCATGGAAAAATTTTTGTTTGATTCGTGTCGAGTGAGATTTTCACCTAGAACCCAAAGGGGGGGGTATTGGCACTTTTCATGAAAAAATGTGAAAAATTAAAATTTCTAAAAATGAAATTAATGCCTTCTATGCACCTCAAACATTCACTCTAAAACAGAAGATTGTTGTTTTTCGCAATATTTTTAGAAATTTTGGGTCTTTTAGTAACCTTAACCCTAGCGCTGAAGCATCTTTTATGCTCATTTCTTGTCTTTCAGGGTTTATTCTGGGTTTTATTTCGTTTATTTGATGAAAATGAACAACAATACACACCATGGAAACATTTTTGTTTGATTCGTGTCGAGTGAGATTTTCACCTAGAACCCAAAGGGGGGGGTATTGGCACTTTTCATGGAAAAATGTGAAAAATTAAAATTTCTAAAAATGAAATAAATGCCTTCTATACACCTCAAACATTCACTCTATAATGGAAGATTGTTGTTTTTCGCGGTATTTTTGGAAATGTGGGCTCTTTTACTAACATTAACACTTTCGCTGAGGCATCTTTTATGCTCATTTCTTGTCTTTGACGATTTATTCTGGGTTTTATTTTGTTTATTTGAAGAAAATGAACAAAATACACACCATGGAAACATTTTTGTTTGATTCGTGTCGAGTGAGATTTTCACCTAGAACCCAAAGGGGTATTGGCACTTTTCATGGAAAAATGTGAAAAATTAAAATTTCTAAAAATGAAATAAATGCCTTCTATACACCTCAAACATTCACTCTATAATGGAAGATTGTTGTTTTTCGCGGTATTTTTGGAAATGTGGGCTCTTTTACTAACATTAACACTTTCGCTGAGGCATCTTTTATGCTCAATTCTTGTCTTTGACGATTTATTCTGGGTTTTATTTTGTTTATTAGAAGAAAATGAACAACAATACACAACATGGAAAAATTTTTGTTTGATTCGTGTCGAGTGAGATTTTCACCTAGAACCCAGAGGGGGGGGGTATTGGCACTTTTCATGGAAAAATGTGAAAAATTAAAATTTCTAAAAATGAAAAAATGCCTTCTATACACCTCAAACATTCACTCTATAATGGAAGATTGGTTTTTTTCGCGGTATTTTTGGAAATGTGGGCTCTTTTACTAACATTAACACTTTCGCTGAGGCATCTTTTATGCTCATTTCTTGTCTTTGACGATTTTCTGGGTTTTATTTTGTTTATTTGAAGAAAATGAACAAAATACACACCATGGAAAAATTTTTGTTTGAATCGTGTCGAGTGAGATTTTCACCTAGAACCCAAAGGGGGGGGTATTGACACTATTCATGAAAAAATGTGAAAAATTAAAATTTATAAAAATGAAATTAATGCCTTCTATGCACCTCAAACATTCACTCTAAAACAGAAGATTGTTGTTTTTCGCAATATTTTTAGAAATTTTGGGTCTTTTAGTAACCTTAACACTAGCGCTGAAGCATCTTTTATGCTCATTTCTTGTCTTTCAGGGTTTATTCTGGGTTTTATTTTGTTTATTTGATGAAAATGAACAACAATACCCACCATGGAAACATTTTTGTTTGATTCGTGTCGGGTGAGATTTTCACCTAGAACCCAAAGGGGTATTGGCACTTTTCATGGAAAAATGTGAAAAATTAAAATTTCTAACAATGAAATAAATGCCTTCTATACACCTCAAACATTCACTCTATAATGGAAGATTGTTGTTTTTCGCGGTATTTTCGGAAATGTGGGCTCTTTTACTGACATTAACACTTTCGCTGAGGCATCTTTTATGCTCAATTCTTGTCTTTGACGATTTATTCTGGGTTTTATTTTGTTTATTAGAAGAAAATGAACAACAATACACAACATGGAAAAATTTTTGTTTGATTGGTGTCGAGTGAGATTTTCACCTAGAACCCAGAGGGGGGGTATTGGCACTTTTCATGGAAAAATGTGAAAAATTAAAATTTCTAAAAATGAAATAAATGCCTTCTATACAGCTCAAACATTCACTCTATAATGGAAGATTGTTGTTTTTCGCGGTATTTTTGGAAATGTGGGCTCTTTTACTAACATTAACACTTTCGCTGAGGCATCTTTTATGCTCATTTCTTGTCTTTGACGATTTATTCTGGGTTTTATTTTGTTTATTTGAAGAAAATGAACAACAATACACACCATGGAAAAATTTTTGTTTGATTCGTGTCGAGTGAGATTTTCACCTAGAACCCAAAGGGGGGGGTATTGGCACTATTCATGAAAAAATATGAAAAATTAAAATTTCTAAAAATGAAATTAATGCCTTCTATGCACCTCCAACATTCACTCTAAAACAGAAGATTGTTGTTTTTCGCAATATTTTTGGAAATTTTGGGTCTTTTAGTAACCTTAACACTAGCGCTGAAGCATCTTTTATGCTCATTTCTTGTCTTTCAGGCTTTATTCTGGGTTTTATTTCGTTTATTTGATGAAAATGAACAACAATACACACCATGGAAACATTTTTGTTTGATTCGTGTCGAGTGAGATTTTCACCTAGAACCCAAAGGGGGGGGTATTGGCACTTTTCATGGAAAAATGTGAAAAATTAAAATTTCTAAAAATGAAATAAATGCCTTCTATACACCTCAAACATTCACTCTATAATGGAAGATTGTTGTTTTTCGCGGTATTTTTGGAAATGTGGGCTCTTTTACTAACATTAACACTTTCGCTGAGGCATCTTTTATGCTCATTTCTTGTCTTTGACGATTTATTCTGGGTTTTATTTTGTTTATTTGAAGAAAATGAACAAAATACACACCATGGAAACATTTTTGTTTGATTCGTGTCGAGTGAGATTTTCACCTAGAACCCAAAGGGGTATTGGCACTTTTCATGAAAAAATGTGAAAAATTAAAATTTCTAAAAATGAAATAAATGCCTTCTATACACCTCAAACATTCACTCTATAATGGAAGATTGTTGTTTTTCGCAATATTTTTGGGAATTTGGGCTCTTTTACTAACATTAACACTTGCGCTGAGGCATCTTTTATGCTCATTTCTTGTCTTTGACGATTTATTCTGGGTTTTATTTTGTTTATTTGAAGAAAATGAACAACAATACACACCATGGAAAAATTTTTGTTTGATTCGTGTCGAGTGAGATTTTCACCTAGAACCCAAAGGGGGGGGTATTGGCACTATTCATGAAAAAATATGAAAAATTAAAATTTCTAAAAATGAAATTAATGCCTTCTATGCACCTCCAACATTCACTCTAAAACAGAAGATTGTTGTTTTTCGCAATATTTTTGGAAATTTTGGGTCTTTTAGTAACCTTAACACTAGCGCTGAAGCATCTTTTATGCTCATTTCTTGTCTTTCAGGCTTTATTCTGGGTTTTATTTCGTTTATTTGATGAAAATGAACAACAATACACACCATGGAAACATTTTTGTTTGATTCGTGTCGAGTGAGATTTTCACCTAGAACCCAAAGGGGGGGGTATTGGCACTTTTCATGGAAAAATGTGAAAAATTAAAATTTCTAAAAATGAAATAAATGCCTTCTATACACCTCAAACATTCACTCTATAATGGAAGATTGTTGTTTTTCGCGGTATTTTTGGAAATGTGGGCTCTTTTACTAACATTAACACTTTCGCTGAGGCATCTTTTATGCTCATTTCTTGTCTTTGACGATTTATTCTGGGTTTTATTTTGTTTATTTGAAGAAAATGAACAAAATACACACCATGGAAACATTTTTGTTTGATTCGTGTCGAGTGAGATTTTCACCTAGAACCCAAAGGGGTATTGGCACTTTTCATGAAAAAATGTGAAAAATTAAAATTTCTAAAAATGAAATAAATGCCTTCTATACACCTCAAACATTCACTCTATAATGGAAGATTGTTGTTTTTCGCAATATTTTTGGGAATTTGGGCTCTTTTACTAACATTAACACTTGCGCTGAGGCATCTTTTATGCTCATTTCTTGTCTTTAATGATTTATTCTGGGTTTTATTTTGTTTATTTGATGAAAATGAACAACAATACCCACCATGGAAACATTTTTGTTTGATTCGTGTCGAGTGAGATTTTCACCTAGAACCCAAAGGGGTATTGGCACTTTTCATGGAAAAATGTGAAAAATTAAAATTTCTAACAATGAAATAAATGCCTTCTATACACCTCAAACATTCACTCTATAATGGAAGATTGTTGTTTTTCGCGGTATTTTCGGAAATGTGGGCTCTTTTACTGACATTAACACTTTCGCTGAGGCATCTTTTATGCTCAATTCTTGTCTTTGACGATTTATTCAGGGTTTTATTTTGTTTATTAGAAGAAAATGAACAACAATACACAACATGGAAAAATTTTTGTTTGATTCGTGTCGAGTGAGATTTTCACCTAGAACCCAGAGGGGGGGTATTGGCACTTTTCATGGAAAAATGTGAAAAAATAAAATTTCTAAAAATGAAATAAATGCCTTCTATACACCTCAAACATTCACTCTATAATGGAAGATTGTTGTTTTTCGCGGTATTTTGGGAAATGTGGGCTCTTTTACTAACATTAACACTTCCACTGAGGCATCTTTTATGCTCATTTCTTGTCTTTGACGATTTATTCTGGGTTTTATTTTGTTTATTTGAAGAAAATGAACAAAATACACACCATGGAAAAATTTTTGTTTGATTCGTGTCGAGTGAGATTTTCACCTAGAACCCAAAGGGGGGTATTGGCACTTTTCATGAAAAAATGTGAAAAATTAAAATTTCTAAAAATGAAATTAATGCCTTCTATGCACCTCAAACATTCACTCTAAAACAGAAGATTGTTGTTTTTCGCAATATTTTTAGAAATTTTGGGTCTTTTAGTAACCTTAACACTAGCGCTGAAGCATCTTTTATGCTCATTTCTTGTCTTTCAGGATTTATTCTGGGTTTTATTTTGTTTATTTGATGAAAATGAACAAAATACACACCATGGAAACATTTTTGTTTGATTCGTGTCGAGTGAGATTTTCACCTAGAACCCAAAGGGGTATTGGCACTTTTCATGAAAAAATGTGAAAAATTAAAATTCCTAAAAATGAAATAAATGCCTTCTATACACCTCAAACATTCACTCTATAATGGAAGATTGTTGTTTTTCGCGGTATTTTTGGATATGTGGGCTCTTTTACTAACATTAACAGTTTCGCTGAGGCATCTTTTATGCTCATTTCTTGTCTTTGACGATTTATTCTGGGTTTTATTTTGTTTATTTGAAGAAAATGAACAAAATACACACCATGGAAACATTTTTGTTTGATTCGTGTCGAGTGAGATTTTCACCTAGAACCCAAAGGGGTATTGGCACTTTTCATGGAAAAATGTGAAAAATTAAAATTTCTAAAAATGAAATAAATGCCTTCTATACACCTCAAACATTCACTCTATAATGGAAGATTGTTGTTTTTCGCGGTATTTTTGGAAATGTGGGCTCTTTTACTAACATTAACACTTTCGCTGAGGCATCTTTTATGCTCAATTCTTGTCTTTGACGATTTATTCTGGGTTTTATTTTGTTTATTAGAAGAAAATGAACAACAATACACAACATGGAAAAATTTTTGTTTGATTCGTGTCGAGTGAGATTTTCACCTAGAACCCAGAGGGGGGGGTATTGGCACTTTTCATGGAAAAATGTGAAAAATTAAAATTTCTAAAAATGAAATAAATGCCTTCTATACACCTCAAACATTCACTCTATAATGGAAGATTGTTGTTTTTCGCGGTATTTTTGGAAATGTGGGCTCTTTTACTAACATTAACACTTTCGCTGAGGCATCTTTTATGCTCATTTCTTGTCTTTGACGATTTATTCTGGGTTTTATTTTGTTTATTTGAAGAAAATGAACAAAATACACACCATGGAAACATTTTTGTTTGAATCGTGTCGAGTGAGATTTTCACCTAGAACCCAAAGGGGGGGGTATTGGCACTATTCATGAAAAAATGTGAAAAATTAAAATTTATAAAAATGAAATTAATGCCTTCTATGCACCTCAAACATTCACTCTAAAACAGAAGATTGTTGTTTTTCGCAATATTTTTAGAAATTTTGGGTCTTTTAGTAACCTTAACACTAGCGCTGAAGCATCTTTTATGCTCATTTCTTGTCTTTGACGATTTATTCTGGGTTTTATTTTGTTTATTTGAAGAAAATGAACAAAATACACACCATGGAAACATTTTTGTTTGATTCGAGTCGAGTGAGATTTTCACCTAGAACCCAAAGGGGTATTGGCACTTTTCATGGAAAAATGTGAAAAATTAAAATTTCTAAAAATGAAATAAATTCCTTCTATACACCTCAAACATTCACTCTAAAATGGAAGATTGTTGTTTTTCGCGGTATTTTTGGATATGTGGGCTCTTTTACTAACATTAACACTTTCGCTGAGGCATCTTTTATGCTCAATTCTTGTCTTTAACGATTTATTCTGGGTTTTATTTTGTTTATTTGAAGAAAATGAACAAAATACACACCATGGAAACATTTTTGTTTGATTCGAGTCGAGTGAGATTTTCACCTAGAACCCAAAGGGGTATTGGCATTTTTCATGGAAAAATGTGAAAAATTAAAATTTCTAAAAATGAAATAAATGCCTTCTATACACCTCAAACATTCACTCTATAATAGAAGATTGTTGTTTTTCGCGGTATTTTTGGAAATGTGGGCTCTTTTACTAACATTAACACTTTCGCTGAGGCATCTTTTATGCTCAATTCTTGTCTTTGACGATTTATTCTGGGTTTTATTTTGTTTATTAGAAGAAAATGAACAACAATACACAACATGGAAAAATTTTTGTTTGATTCGTGTCGAGTGAGATTTTCACCTAGAACCCAAAGGGGGGGGTATTGGCACTTTTCATGGAAAAATGTGAAAAATTAAAATTTCTAAAAATGAAATAAATGCCTTCTATACACCTCAAACATTCACTCTATAATGGAAGATTGTTGTTTTTCGCGGTATTTTTGGAAATGTGGGCTCTTTTACTAACATTAACACTTTCGCTGAGGCATCTTTTATGCTCATTTCTTGTCTTTGACGATTTATTCTGGGTTTTATTTTGTTTATTTGAAGAAAATAAACAAAATACACACCATGGAAAAATTTTTGTTTGATTCGTGTCGAGTGAGATTTTCTCCTAGAACCCAAAGGGGTATTGGCACTATTCATGAAAAAATGTGAAAAATTAAAATTTCTAAATATGAAATTAATGCCTTCTATGCACCTCAAACATTCACTCTAAAACAGAAGATTGTTGTTTTTCGCAATATTTTTAGAAATTTTGGGTCTTTTAGTAACCTTAACACTAGCGCTGAAGCATCTTTTATGCTCATTTCTTGTCTTTCAGGGTTTATTCTGGGTTTTATTTCGTTTATTTGATGAAAATGAACAACAATACACACCATGGAAACATTTTTGTTTGATTCGTGTCGAGTGAGATTTTCACCTAGAACCCAAAGGGGGGGGTATTGGCACTTTTCATGGAAAAATGTGAAAAATTAAAATTTCTAAAAATGAAATAAATGCCTTCTATACACCTCAAACATTCACTCTATAATGGAAGATTGTTGTTTTTCGCGGTATTTTTGGAAATGTGGGCTCTTTTACTAACATTAACACTTTCGCTGAGGCATCTTTTATGCTCATTTCTTGTCTTTGACGATTTATTCTGGGTTTTATTTTGTTTATTTGAAGAAAATGAACAAAATACAAACCATGGAAAAATTTTTGTTTGATTCGTGTCGAGTGAGATTTTCACCTAGAACCCAAAGGGGGGGGGGTATTGGCACTTTTCATGAAAAAATGTGAAAAATTAAAATTTCTAAAAATGAAATAAATGCCTTCTATACACCTCAAACATTCACTCTATAATGGAAGATTGTTGTTTTTCGCGGTATTTTTGGAAATGTGGGCTCTTTTACTAACATGAACACTTGCGCTGAGGCATCTTTTATGCTCATTTCTTGTCTTTAATGATTTATTCTGGGTTTTATTTTGTTTTTTTGATGAAAATGAACAACAATACACACCATGGAAACATTTTTGTTTGATTCGTGTCGAGTGAGATTTTCACCTAGAACCCAAAGGGGGGGGTATTGGCACTTTTCATGGAAAAATGTGAAAAATTAAAATTTCTAAAAATGAAATAAATGCCTTCTATACACCTCAAACATTCACTCTATAATGGAAGATTGTTGTTTTTCGCGGTATTTTTGGAAATGTGGGCTCCTTTACTAACATTAACACTTTCGCTGAGGCATCTTTTATGCTCATTTCTTGTCTTTGACGATTTATTCTGGGTTTTATTTTGTTTATTTGAAGAAAATGAACAACAATACACACCATGGAAAAATTTTTGTTTGATTCGTGTCGAGTGAGATTTTCACCTAGAACCCAAAGGGGGGGGTATTGGCACTTTTCATGAAAAAATGTGAAAAATTAAAATTTCTAAAAATGAAATAAATGCCTTCTATACACCTCAAACATTCACTCTATAATGGAAGATTGTTGTTTTTCGCAATATTTTTGGGAATATGGGCTCTTTTACTAACATAAACACTTGCGCTGAGGCATCTTATATGCTCATTTCTTGTCTTTGACGATTTATTCTGGGTTTTATTTTGTTTATTTGATGAAAATGAACAACAATACACACCATGGAAACATTTTTGTTTGATTCTTTTCGAGTGAGATTTTCACCTAGAACCCAAAGGGGGGGGAATTGGCACTTTTCATTAAAAATTTGAAAAATTAAAATTTCTAAAAATGAAATAAATGCCTTCTATACACCTCAAACATTCACTCTATAATTGAAGATTGTTGTTTTTCGCTATATTTTTGGAAATGTGGGCTCTTTTACTAACATGAACACTTGCGCTGAGGCATCTTTTATGCTCATTTCTTGTCTTTAATGATTTATTCTGGGTTTTATTTTGTTTATTTGATGAAAATGAACAACAATACACATCATGGAAACATTTTTGTTTGATTCGTGTTGAGTGAGATTTTCACCTAGAACCCAAAGGGGGGGGTATTGGCACTTTTCATTAAAAATTTGAATAATTAAAATTTCTAAAAATGAAATAAATGCCTTCTATACTCCTCAAACATTCACTCTTTAATGGAAGATTGTTGTTTTTCGCAATATTTTTGGAAATTTGGGCTCTTTTACTAACATTAACTCATGCGCTGAGGCATCTTTTATGCTCATTTCTTGTCTTTAATGATTTATTCTGGTTTTTATTTTGTTTATTTGAAGAAAATGAACAACAATACACACCATGGAAACATTTTTGTTTGATTCTTTTCGAGTGAGATTTTCACCTAGAACCCAAAGGGGGGGTATTGGCACTTTTCATTAAAAATTTGAAAAATTAAAATTTCTAAAAATGAAATAAATGCCTTCTATACACCTCAAACATTCATTCTATAATGGAAGATTGTTGTTTTTCGCGGTATTTTCTGAAATGTGGGCTCTTTTACTAACATGAACACATGCGCTGAGGCATCTTTTATGCTCATTTCTTGTCTTTAATGATTTATTCTGGTTTTTATTTTGTTTATTTGAAGAAAATGAACAAAATACACACCATGGAAAAATTTTTGTTTGATTCGTGTCGAGTGAGATTTTCACCTAGAACCCAAAGGGGGGGGTATTGGCACCTTTCATGGAAAAATGTGAAAAATTAAATTTTCTAAAAATGAAATAAATGCCTTCTATACACCTCAAACATTCACTCTATAATGGAAGATTGTTGTTTTTCGCGGTATTTTTGGAAATGTGGGCTCTTTTACTAACATTAACACTTTCGCTGAGGCATCTTTTATGCTCATTTCTTGTCTTTGACGATTTATTCTGGGTTTTATTTTGTTTATTTGAAGAAAATGAACAAAATACACACCATGGAAACATTTTTGTTTGATTCGAGTCGAGTGAGATTTTCACCTAGAACCCAAAGGGGTATTGGCACTTTTCATGGAAAAATGTGAAAAATTAAAATTTCTAAAAATGAAATAAATGCCTTCTATACACCTCAAACATTCACTCTATAATGGAAGATTGTTGTTTTTCGCGGTATTTTTGGATATGTGGGCTCTTTTACTAACATTAACACTTTCGCTGAGGCATCTTTTATGCTCATTTCTTGTCTTTGACGATTTATTCTGGGTTTTATTTTGTTTATTTGAAGAAAATGAACAAAATACACACCATGGAAACATTTTTGTTTGATTCGAGTCGAGTGAGATTTTCACCTAGAACCCAAAGGGGTATTGGCACTTTTCATGGAAAAATGTGAAAAATTAAAATTTCTAAAAATCAAATAAATGCCTTCTATACACCTCAAACATTCACTCTATAATGGAAGATTGTTGTTTTTCGCGGTATTTTTGGAAATGTGGGCTCTTTTACTAACATTAACACTTTCGCTGAGGCATCTTTTATGCTCAATTCTTGTCTTTGACGATTTATTCTGGGTTTTATTTTGTTTATTTGAAGAAAATGAACAAAATACACACCATGGAAACATTTTTGTTTGATTCGTGTCGAGTGAGATTTTCACCTAGAACCCAAAGGGGGGGGTATTGGCACCTTTCATGGAAAAATGTGAAAAATTAAATTTTCTAAAAATGAAATAAATGCCTTCTATACACCTCAAACATTCACTCTATAATGGAAGATTGTTGTTTTTCGCGGTATTTTTGGAAATGTGGGCTCTTTTACTAACATTAACACTTTCGCTGAGGCATCTTTTATGCTCATTTCTTGTCTTTGACGATTTATTCTGGGTTTTATTTTGTTTATTTGAAGAAAATGAACAAAATACACACCATGGAAACATTTTTGTTTGATTCGAGTCGAGTGAGATTTTCACCTAGAACCCAAAGGGGTATTGGCACTTTTCATGGAAAAATGTGAAAAATTAAAATTTCTAAAAATGAAATAAATGCCTTCTATACACCTCAAACATTCACTCTATAATGGAAGATTGTTGTTTTTCGCGGTATTTTTGGATATGTGGGCTCTTTTACTAACATTAACACTTTCGCTGAGGCATCTTTTATGCTCATTTCTTGTCTTTGACGATTTATTCTGGGTTTTATTTTGTTTATTTGAAGAAAATGAACAAAATACACACCATGGAAACATTTTTGTTTGATTCGAGTCGAGTGAGATTTTCACCTAGAACCCAAAGGGGTATTGGCACTTTTCATGAAAAAATGTGAAAAATTAAAATTTCTAAAAATGAAATAAATGCCTTCTATTCTCCTCAAACATTCACTCTATAATGGAAGATTGTTGTTTTTCGCAATATTTTGGGAAATTTGGGCTCTTTTACTAACATTAACACATGCGCTGAGGCATCTTTTATGCTCATTTCTTGTCTTTAATGATTTATTCTGGGTTTTATTTTTTTTATTTGATGAAAATGAAAAACAATACACACCATGGAAACATTTTTGTTTGATTCGTGTCGAGTGAGATTTTCACCTAGAACCCAAAGGGGGGGTATTGGCACTTTTCATGGAAAAATGTGAAAAATTAAAATTTCTAACAATGAAATAAATGCCTTCTATTCTCCTCAAACATTCACTCTTTAATGGAGGATTGTTGTTTTTCGCAATATTTTTGGAAATTTGGGCTCTTTTACTAACATTAACACATGCGCTGAGGCATCTTTTATGCTCATTTCTTGTCTTTAATGATTTATTCTGGGTTTTATTTTTTTTATTTGATGAAAATGAAAAACAATACACACCATGGAAACATTTTTGTTTGATTCGTGTCGAGTGAGATTTTCACCTAGAACCCAAAGGGGGGGGTATTGGCACTTTTCATGAAAAAATGTGAAAAATTAAAATTTCTAAAAATGAAATAAATGCCTTCTATACACCTCAAACATTCACTCTATAATGGAAGATTGTTGTTTTTCGCGGTATTTTTGGAAATGTGGGCTCTTTTACTAACATTAACACTTTCGCTGAGGCATCTTTTATGCTCATTTCTTGTCTTTGACGATTTATTCTGGGTTTTATTTTGTTTATTTGAAGAAAATGAACAAAATACACACCATGGAAACATTTTTGTTTGATTCGAGTCGAGTGAGATTTTCACCTAGAACCCAAAGGGGTATTGGCACTTTTCATGAAAAAATGTGAAAAATTAAAATTTCTAAAAATGAAATAAATGCCTTCTATTCTCCTCAAACATTCACTCTATAATGGAAGATTGTTGTTTTTCGCAATATTTTTGGGAATTTGGGCTCTTTTACTAACATTAACACTTGCGCTGAGGCATCTTTTATGCTCATTTCTTGTCTTTAATGATTTATTCTGGGTTTTATTTTGTTTTTTTGATGAAAATAAACAACAATACCCACCATGGAAACATTTTTGTTTGATTCGTGTCGAGTGAGATTTTCACCTAGAACCCAAAGGGGGGGTATTGGCACTTTTCATGGAAAAATGTGAAAAATTAAAATTTCTAACAATGAAATAAATGCCTTCTATTCTCCTCAAACATTCACTCTTTAATGGAGGATTGTTGTTTTTCGCAATATTTTTGGAAATTTGGGCTCTTTTACTAACATTAACACATGCGCTGAGGCATCTTTTATGCTCATTTCTTGTCTTTAATGATTTATTCTGGGTTTTATTTTTTTTATTTGATGAAAATGAAAAACAATACACACCATGGAAACATTTTTGTTTGATTCGTGTCGAGTGAGATTTTCACCTAGAACCCAAAGGGGGGGGTATTGGCACTTTTCATGAAAAAATGTGAAAAATTAAAATTTCTAAAAATGAAATAAATGCCTTCTATACACCTCAAACATTCACTCTATAATGGAAGATTGTTGTTTTTCGCGGTATTTTTGGAAATGTGGGCTCTTTTACTAACATTAACACTTTCGCTGAGGCATCTTTTATGCTCATTTCTTGTCTTTGACGATTTATTCTGGGTTTTATTTTGTTTATTTGAAGAAAATGAACAAAATACACACCATGGAAACATTTTTGTTTGATTCGAGTCGAGTGAGATTTTCACCTAGAACCCAAAGGGGTATTGCCACTTTTCATGGAAAAATGTGAAAAATTAAAATTTCTAAAAATTAAATAAATGCCTTCTATACACCTCAAACATTCACTCTAAAATGGAAGATTGTTTTTTTCGCGGTATTTTTGGATATGTGGGCTCTTTTACTAACATTAACACTTTCGCTGAGGCATCTTTTATGCTCATTTCTTGTCTTTGACGATTTATTCTGGGTTTTATTTTGTTTATTTGAAGAAAATGAACAAAATACACACCATGGAAACATTTTTGTTTGATTCGAGTCGAGTGAGATTTTCACCTAGAACCCAAAGGGGTATTGGCACTTTTCATGGAAAAATGTGAAAAATTAAAATTTCTAAAAATGAAATAAATGCCTTCTATACACCTCAAACATTCACTCTATAATGGAAGATTGTTGTTTTTCGCGGTATTTTTGGAAATGTGGGCTCTTTTACTAACATTAACACTTTCGCTGAGGCATCTTTTATGCTCAATTCTTGTCTTTGACGATTTATTCTGGGTTTTATTTTGTTTATTTGAAGAAAATGAACAAAATACACACCATGGAAAAATTTTTGTTTGATTCGTGTCGAGTGAGATTTTCACCTAGAACCCAAAGGGGGGGGTATTGGCAATATTCATGAAAAAATGTGAAAAATTAAAATTTCTAAAAATGAAATTAATGCCTTCTATGCACCTCAAACATTCACTCTAAAACAGAAGATTGTTGTTTTTCGCAATATTTTTAGAAATTTTGGGTCTTTAAGTAACCTTAACACTAGCGCTGAAGCATCTTTTATGCTCATTTCTTGTCTTTCAGGGTTTATTCTGCGTTTTATTTCGTTTATTTGATGAAAATGAACAACAATACACACCATGGAAACATTTTTGTTTGATTCGTGTCGAGTGAGATTTTCACCTAGAACCCAAAGGGGGGGGTATTGGCACTTTTCATGGAAAAATGTGAAAAATTAAAATTTCTAAAAATGAAATAAATGCCTTCTATACACCTCAAACATTCACTCTATAATGGAAGATTGTTGTTTTTCGCGGTATTTTTGGAAATGTGGGCTCTTTTACTAACATTAACACTTTCGCTGAGGCATCTTTTATGCTCATTTCTTGTCTTTGACGATTTATTCTGGGTTTTATTTTGTTTATTTGAAGAAAATGAACAAAATACACACCATGGAAAAATTTTTGTTTGATTCGTGT
Organism: Hetaerina americana; assembly: GCF_022747635.1. NCBI lineage: Eukaryota > Metazoa > Arthropoda > Insecta > Odonata > Calopterygidae > Hetaerina > Hetaerina americana. Next base: position 56,061 of record NW_027287302.1, on the reverse strand, counting down.
CGAGTGAGATTTTCACCTAGAACCCAAAGGGGGGGGTATTGGCACTTTTCATGAAAAAATGTGAAAAATTAAAATTTCTAAAAATGAAATAAATGCCTTCTATACACCTCAAACATTCACTCTATAATGGAAGATTGTTGTTTTTCGCGGTATTTTTGGAAATGTGGGCTCTTTTACTAACATTAACACTTTCGCTGAGGCATCTTTTATGCTCATTTCTTGTCTTTGACGATTTATTCTGGGTTTTATTTTGTTTATTTGAAGAAAATGAACAACAATACACACCATGGAAAAATTTTTGTTTGATTCGTGTCGAGTGAGATTTTCACCTAGAACCCAAAGGGGGGGGTATTGGCACTTTTCATGAAAAAATGTGAAAAATTAAAATTTCTAAAAATGAAATAAATGCCTTCTATACACCTCAAACATTCACTCTATAATGGAAGATTGTTGTTTTTCGCGGTATTTTTGGATATGTGGGCTCTTTTACTAACATTAACACTTTCGCTGAGGCATCTTTTATGCTCATTTCTTGTCTTTGACGATTTATTCTGGGTTTTATTTTGTTTATTTGAAGAAAATGAACAAAATACACACCATGGAAACATTTTTGTTTGATTCGAGTCGAGTGAGATTTTCACCTAGAACCCAAAGGGGTATTGGCACTTTTCATGGAAAAATGTGAAAAATTAAAATTTCTAAAAATGAAATAAATGCCTTCTATACACCTCAAACATTCACTCTATAATGGAAGATTGTTGTTTTTCGCGGTATTTTTGGAAATGTGGGCTCTTTTACTAACATTAACACTTTCGCTGAGGCATCTTTTATGCTCAATTCTTGTCTTTGACGATTTATTCTGGGTTTTATTTTGTTTATTTGAAGAAAATGAACAAAATACACACCATGGAAAAATTTTTGTTTGATTCGTGTCGAGTGAGATTTTCACCTAGAACCCAAAGGGGGGGTATTGGCACTATTCATGAAAAAATGTGAAAAATTAAAATTTCTAAAAATGAAATTAATGCCTTCTATGCACCTCAAACATTCACTCTAAAACAGAAGATTGTTGTTTTTCGCAATATTTTTAGAAATTTTTGGTCTTTTAGTAACCTTAACACTAGCGCTGAAGCATCTTTTATGCTCATTTCTTGTCTTTCAGGGTTTATTCTGGGTTTTATTTCGTTTATTTGATGAAAATGAACAACAATACACACCATGGAAACATTTTTGTTTGATTCGTGTCGAGTGAGATTTTCACCTAGAACCCAAAGGGGGGGGGTATTGGCACTTTTCATGAAAAAATGTGAAAAATTAAAATTTCTAAAAATGAAATAAATGCCTTCTATACACCTCAAACATTCACTCTATAATGGAAGATTGTTGTTTTTCGCAATATTTTTGGGAATTTGGGCTCTTTTACTAACATTAACACTTTCGCTGAGGCATCTTTTATGCTCATTTCTTGTCTTTGACGATTTATTCTGGGTTTTATTTTGTTTATTTGATGAAAATGAACAACAATACCCACCATGGAAACATTTTTGTTTGATTCGTGTCGAATGAGATTTTCACCTAGAACCCAAAGGGGGGGTATTGGCACTTTTCATGGAAAAATGTGAAAAATTAAAATTTCAAACAATGAAATAAATGCCTTCTATTCTCCTCAAACATTCACTCTTTAATGGAGGATTGTTGTTTTTCGCAATATTTTTGGAAATTTGGGCTCTTTTACTAACATTAACACATGCGCTGAGGCATCTTTTATGCTAATTTCTTGTCTTTAATGATTTATTCTGGGTTTTATTTTTTTTATTTGATGAAAATGAAAAACAATACACACCATGGAAAAATTTTTGTTTGATTCGTGTCGAGTGAGATTTTCACCTAGAACCCAAAGGGGGGGTATTGGCACTTTTCATGAAAAAATGTGAAAAATTAAAATTTCTAAAAATGAAATAAATGCCTTCTATACACCTCAAACATTCACTCTATAATGGAAGATTGTTGTTTTTCGCGGTATTTTTGGAAATGTGGGCTCTTTTACTAACATTAACACTTTCGCTGAGGCATCTTTTATGCTCATTTCTTGTCTTTGACGATTTATTCTGGGTTTTATTTTGTTTATTTGAAGAAAATGAACAAAATACACACCATGGAAACATTTTTGTTTGATTCGAGTCGAGTGAGATTTTCACCTAGAACCCAAAGGGGTATTGCCACTTTTCATGGAAAAATGTGAAAAATTAAAATTTCTAAAAATGAAATAAATGCCTTCTATACACCTCAAACATTCACTCTAAAATGGAAGATTGTTGTTTTTCGCGGTATTTTTGGATATGTGGGCTCTTTTACTAACATTAACACTTTCGCTGAGGCATCTTTTATGCTCATTTCTTGTCTTTGACGATTTATTCTGGGTTTTATTTTGTTTATTTGAAGAAAATGAACAAAATACACACCATGGAAACATTTTTGTTTGATTCGAGTCGAGTGAGATTTTCACCTAGAACCCAAAGGGGTATTGGCACCTTTCATGGAAGAATGTGAAAAATTAAAATTTCTAAAAATGAAATAAATGCCTTCTATACACCTCAAACATTCACTCTATAATGGAAGATTGTTGTTTTTCGCGGTATTTTTGGAAATGTGGGCTCTTTTACTAACATTAACACTTTCGCTGAGGCATCTTTTATGCTCATTTCTTGTCTTTGACGATTTATTCTGGGTTTTATTTTGTTTATTTGAAGAAAATGAACAAAATACACACCATGGAAACATTTTTGTTTGATTCGAGTCGAGTGAGATTTTCACCTAGAACCCAAAGGGGTATTGGCACTTTTCATGGAAAAATGTGAAAAATTAAAATTTCTAAAAATGAAATAAATGCCTTCTATACACCTCAAACATTCACTCTATAATGGAAGATTGTTGTTTTTCGCGGTATTTTTGGAAATGTGGGCTCTTTTACTAACATTAACACTTTCGCTGAGGCATCTTTTATGCTCAATTCTTGTCTTTGACGATTTATTCTGGGTTTTATTTTGTTTATTTGAAGAAAATGAACAAAATACACACCATGGAAAAATTTTTGTTTGATTCGTGTCGAGTGAGATTTTCACCTAGAACCCAAAGGGGGGGTATTGGCACTATTCATGAAAAAATGTGAAAAATTAAAATTTCTAAAAATGAAATTAATGCCTTCTATGCACCTCAAACATTCACTCTAAAACAGAAGATTGTTGTTTTTCGCAATATTTTTAGAAATTTTTGGTCTTTTAGTAACCTTAACACTAGCGCTGAAGCATCTTTTATGCTCATTTCTTGTCTTTCAGGGTTTATTCTGGGTTTTATTTCGTTTATTTGATGAAAATGAACAACAATACACACCATGGAAACATTTTTGTTTGATTCGTGTCGAGTGAGATTTTCACCTAGAACCCAAAGGGGGGGGGTATTGGCACTTTTCATGAAAAAATGTGAAAAATTAAAATTTCTAAAAATGAAATAAATGCCTTCTATACACCTCAAACATTCACTCTATAATGGAAGATTGTTGTTTTTCGCAATATTTTTGGGAATTTGGGCTCTTTTACTAACATTAACACTTTCGCTGAGGCATCTTTTATGCTCATTTCTTGTCTTTGACGATTTATTCTGGGTTTTATTTTGTTTATTTGATGAAAATGAACAACAATACCCACCATGGAAACATTTTTGTTTGATTCGTGTCGAATGAGATTTTCACCTAGAACCCAAAGGGGGGGTATTGGCACTTTTCATGGAAAAATGTGAAAAATTAAAATTTCAAACAATGAAATAAATGCCTTCTATTCTCCTCAAACATTCACTCTTTAATGGAGGATTGTTGTTTTTCGCAATATTTTTGGAAATTTGGGCTCTTTTACTAACATTAACACATGCGCTGAGGCATCTTTTATGCTAATTTCTTGTCTTTAATGATTTATTCTGGGTTTTATTTTTTTTATTTGATGAAAATGAAAAACAATACACACCATGGAAAAATTTTTGTTTGATTCGTGTCGAGTGAGATTTTCACCTAGAACCCAAAGGGGGGGGTATTGGCACTTTTCATGAAAAAATGTGAAAAATTAAAATTTCTAAAAATGAAATAAATGCCTTCTATACACCTCAAACATTCACTCTATAATGGAAGATTGTTGTTTTTCGCGGTATTTTTGGAAATGTGGGCTCTTTTACTAACATTAACACTTTCGCTGAGGCATCTTTTATGCTCATTTCTTGTCTTTGACGATTTATTCTGGGTTTTATTTTGTTTATTTGAAGAAAATGAACAAAATACACACCATGGAAACATTTTTGTTTGATTCGAGTCGAGTGAGATTTTCACCTAGAACCCAAAGGGGTATTGCCACTTTTCATGGAAAAATGTGAAAAATTAAAATTTCTAAAAATGAAATAAATGCCTTCTATACACCTCAAACATTCACTCTAAAATGGAAGATTGTTGTTTTTCGCGGTATTTTTGGATATGTGGGCTCTTTTACTAACATTAACACTTTCGCTGAGGCATCTTTTATGCTCATTTCTTGTCTTTGACGATTTATTCTGGGTTTTATTTTGTTTATTTGAAGAAAATGAACAAAATACACACCATGGAAACATTTTTGTTTGATTCGAGTCGAGTGAGATTTTCACCTAGAACCCAAAGGGGTATTGGCACCTTTCATGGAAGAATGTGAAAAATTAAAATTTCTAAAAATGAAATAAATGCCTTCTATACACCTCAAACATTCACTCTATAATGGAAGATTGTTGTTTTTCGCGGTATTTTTGGAAATGTGGGCTCTTTTACTAACATTAACACTTTCGCTGAGGCATCTTTTATGCTCAATTCTTGTCTTTGACGATTTATTCTGGGTTTTATTTTGTTTATTAGAAGAAAATGAACAACAATACAAAACATGGAAAAATTTTTGTTTGATTCGTGTCGAGTGAGATTTTCACCTAGAACCCAAAGGGGGGGGTATTGGCACTTTTCATGGAAAAATGTGAAAAATTAAAATTTCTAAAAATGAAATAAATTCCTTCTATACACCTCAAACATTCACTCTATAATGGAAGATTGTTGTTTTTCGCGGTATTTTTGGAAATGTGGGCTCTTTTACTAACATTAACACTTTCGCTGAGGCATCTTTTATGCTCATTTCTTGTCTTTGACGATTTATTCTGGGTTTTATTTTGTTTATTTGAAGAAAATGAACAAAATACACACCATGGAAAAATTTTTGTTTGATTCGTGTCGAGTGAGATTTTCACCTAGAACCCAAAGGGGGGGGTATTGGCAATATTCATGAAAAAATGTGAAAAATTAAAATTTCTAAAAATGAAATTAATGCCTTCTATGCACCTCAAACATTCACTCTAAAACAGAAGATTGTTGTTTTTCGCAATATTTTTAGAAATTTTGGGTCTTTAAGTAACCTTAACACTAGCGCTGAAGCATCTTTTATGCTCATTTCTTGTCTTTCAGGGTTTATTCTGGGTTTTATTTCGTTTATTTGATGAAAATGAACAACAATACACACCATGGAAACATTTTTGTTTGATTCGTGTCGAGTGAGATTTTCACCTAGAACCCAAAGGGGGGGTATTGGCACTTTTCATGGAAAAATGTGAAAAATTAAAATTTCTAAAAATGAAATAAATGCCTTCTATACACCTCAAACATTCACTCTATAATGGAAGATTGTTGTTTTTCGCGGTATTTTTGGAAATGTGGGCTCTTTTACTAACATTAACACTTTCGCTGAGGCATCTTTTATGCTCATTTCTTGTCTTTAATGATTTATTCTGGGTTTTATTTTGTTTATTTGATGAAAATGAACAACAATACACACCATGGAAACATTTTTGTTTGATTCGTGTCGAGTGAGATTTTCACCTAGAACCCAAAGGGGGGGGGGTATTGGCACTTTTCATGGAAAAATGTGAAAAATTAAAATTTCTAAAAATGAAATAAATGCCTTCTATACACCTCAAACATTCACTCTATAATGGAAGATTGTTGTTTTTCGCGGTATTTTTGGAAATGTGGGCTCTTTTACTAACATTAACACTTTCGCTGAGGCATCTTTTATGCTCATTTCTTGTCTTTGACGATTTATTCTGGGTTTTATTTTGTTTATTTGAAGAAAATGAACAAAATACACACCATGGAAACATTTTTGTTTGATTCGAGTCGAGTGAGATTTTCACCTAGAACCCAAAGGGGTATTGGCACTTTTCATGGAAAAATGTGAAAAATTAAAATTTCTAAAAATGAAATTAATGCCTTCTATGCACCTCAAACATTCACTCTAAAACAGATGATTGTTGTTTTTCGCAATATTTTTAGAAATTTTGGGTCTTTTAGTAACCTTAACACTAGCGCTGAAGCATTTTTTATGCTCATTTCTTGTGTTTCAGGGTTTATTCTGGGTTTTATTTCGTTTATGTGATGAAAATGAACAACAATACACACCATGGAAACATTTTTGTTTGATTCGGGTCGAGTGAGATTTTCACCTAGAACCCAAAGGGGGGGGGTATTGGCACTTTTCATGAAAAAATGTGAAAAATTAAAATTTCTAAAAATGAAATAAATGCCTTCTATACACCTCAAACATTCACTCTATAATGGAAGATTGTTGTTTTTCGCAATATTTTTGGGAATTTGGGCTCTTTTACTAACATTAACACTTGCGCTGAGGCATCTTTTATGCTCATTTCTTGTCTTTAATGATTTATTCTGGGTTTTATTTTGTTTATTTGATGAAAATGAACAACAATACCCACCATGGAAACATTTTTGTTTGATTCGTGTCGAGTGAGATTTTCACCTAGAACCCAAAGGGGGGGTATTGGCACTTTTCATGGAAAAATGTGAAAAATTAAAATTTCTAACAATGAAATAAATGCCTTCTATTCTCCTCAAACATTCACTCTTTAATGGAGGATTGTTGTTTTTCGCAATATTTTTGGAAATTTGGGCTCTTTTACTAACATTAACACATGCGCTGAGGCATCTTTTATGCTCATTTCTTGTCTTTAATGATTTATTCTGGGTTTTATTTTTTTTATTTGATGAAAATGAACAACAATACACACCATGGAAACATTTTTGTTTGATTCGAGTCCAGTGAGATTTTCACCTAGAACCCAAAGGGGGGGGTATTGGCACTTTTCATGAAAAAATGTGAAAAATTAAAATTTCTAAAAATGAAATAAATGCCTTCTATACACCTCAAACATTCACTCTATAATGGAAGATTGTTGTTTTTCGCGGTATTTTTGGGATTGTGGGCTCTTTTACTAACATTAACACTTTCGCTGAGGCATCTTTTATGCTCATTTCTTGTCTTTGACGATTTATTCTGGGTTTTATTTTGTTTATTTGAAGAAAATGAACAAAATACACACCATGGAAACATTTTTGTTTGATTCGAGTCGAGTGAGATTTTCACCTAGAACCCAAAGGGGTATTGGCACTTTTCATGGAAAAATGTGAAAAATTAAAATTTCTAAAAATGAAATAAATGCCTTCTATACACCTCAAACATTCACTCTAAAATGGAAGATTGTTGTTTTTCGCGGTATTTTTGGATATGTGGGCTCTTTTACTAACATGAACACTTTCGCTGAGGCATCTTTTATGCTCATTTCTTGTCTTTGACGATTTATTCTGGGTTTTATTTTGTTTATTTGAAGAAAATGAACAAAATACACACCATGGAAACATTTTTGTTTGATTCGAGTCGAGTGAGATTTTCACCTAGAACCCAAAGGGGTATTGGCACTTTTCATGGAAAAATGTGAAAAATTAAAATTTCTAAAAATGAAATAAATGCCTTCTATACACCTAAAACATTCACTCTATAATGGAAGATTGTTGTTTTTCGCGGTATTTTTGGAAATGTGGGCTCTTTTACTAACATTAACACTTTCGCTGAGGCATCTTTTATGCTCATTTCTTGTCTTTGACGATTTATTCTGGGTTTTATTTTGTTTATTTGAAGAAAATGAACAAAATACACACCATGGAAAAATTTTTGTTTGATTCGTGTCGAGTGAGATTTTCACCTAGAACCCAAAGGGGGGGGTATTGGCACTTTTCATGAAAAAATGAGAAAAATTAAAATTTCTAAAAATGAAATAAATGCCTTCTATACACCTCAAACATTCACTCTATAATGGAAGATTGTTGTTTTTCGCGGTATTTTTGGAAATGTGGGCTCTTTTACTAACATGAACACTTGCGCTGAGGCATCTTTTATGCTCATTTCTTGTCTTTAATGATTTATTCTGGGTTTTATTTTGTTTTTTTGATGAAAATGAACAACAATACACACCATGGAAACATTTTTGTTTGATTCGTGTCGAGTGAGATTTTCACCTAGAACCCAAAGGGGGGGGTATTGGCACTTTTCATGGAAAATTGTTAAAAAATTAAAGTTTCTAAAAATGAAATAAATGCCTTCTATACACCTCAAACATTCACTCTATAATGGAAGATTGTTGTTTTTCGCGGTATTTTTGGAAATGTGGGCTCTTTTACTAACATTAACACTTTCGCTGAGGCATCTTTTATGCTCATTTCTTGTCTTTGACGATTTATTCTGGTTTTTATTTTGTTTATTTGAAGAAAATGAACAACAATACACACCATGGAAAAATTTTTGTTTGATTCGTGTCGAGTGAGATATTCACCTAGAACCCAAAGGGGGGGGGTATTGGCACCTTTCATGGAAAAATGTGAAAAATTTAAAATTTCTAAAAATGAAATAAATGCCTTCTATACACCTCAAACATTCACTCTATAATGAAAGATTGTTGTTTTCGCGGTATTTTTGGAAATGTGGGCTCTTTTACTAACATTACTACTTTCGCTGAGGCATCTTTTATGCTCATTCTCTTGTCTTTGACGATTTATTCTGGTTTTATTTTGTTTATTTGAAGAAAATGAACAAAATACACACCATGGAAAAATTTTTGTTTGATTCGTGTCGAGTGAGATTTTCACCTAGAACCCAAAGGGGGGGGTATTGGCACTTTTCATGAAAAAATGTGAAAAATTAAAATTTCTAAAAATGAAATTAATGCTTCTAAGCACCTCAAACATTCACTCTAAAACAGAAGATTGTGGTTTTTTCGCAATATTTTTAGAAATTTTGGGTCTTTTAGTAACCTTAACACTAGCGCTGAAGCATCTTTTATGCTCATTTCTTGTCTTTCAGGATTTATTCTGGTTTTATTTTGTTTATTGATGAAAATGAACAACAATACACACCATGGAAACATTTTTGTTTGATTTGTGTCGAGTGAGATTTTCACCTAGAACCCAAAGGGGGGGGGGATAGGCACTTTTCATTGAAAAATGTGAAAAATTATATTTTCAAAAATGAAATAAATGCCTTCTAAACGCCTCAAACATTCACTCTAAAAACAGAAGATTGTTGTTTTTCGCAATATTTTTTAGAAATTTGGGCTCTTTTACTAACATTAACACTTGCGCTGAGGCATCTTTTATGCTCATTTCTTGTCTTTAATGATTTATTCTGGGTTTTATTTTGTTTATTTGATGAAAATGAACAACAATACACACCATGGAAACATTTTTGTTTGATTCGTGTCGAGTGAGATTTTCACCTAGAACCCAAAGGGGGGGGGGGTATTGGCACTTTTCATGGAAAAATGTGAAAAATTAAAATTTCTAAAAATGAAATAAATGCCTTCTATACACCTCAAACATTCACTCTATAATGGAAGATTGTTGTTTTTCGCGGTATTTTTGGAATGTGGGCTCTTTTACTAACATTAAACACTTTCGCTGAGGCATCTTTTATGCTCATTTCTTGTCTTTGACGATTTATTCTGGTTTTATTTTGTTTATTTGAAGAAAATGAACAAATACACACCATGGAAACATTTTTGTTTGATTCGAGTCGAGTGAGATTTTCACCTAGAACCCAAAGGGTATTGGCACTTTTAATGGAAAAATGTGAAAAATTAAAATTTCTAAAATGAAATAAATGCCTTCTATACACCTCAAACATTCACTCTATAATGGAAGATTGTTGTTTTTCGCGGTATTTTTGAAAATGTGGGCTCTTTTACTAACATTAACACTTTCGCTGAGGCATCTTTTATGCTCATTTCTTGTCTTGGACGATTTATTCTGGTTTTTATTTTGTTTATTTGAAGAAAATGAACAACAATACACACCCATGGAAAAAATTTTTGTTTGATTCGTGTCGAGTGAGATTTTCACCTAGAACCCAAAGGGGGGGGTATTGGCACTTTTCATGGAAAAATGTGAAAAATTAAAATTTCTAAAAATGAAATAAATGCCTTCTATACACCTCAAACATTCACTCTATAATGGAAGATTGTTGTTTTTCGCGGTATTTTTGGAAATGTGGGCTCTTTTACTAACATTAACACTTTCGCTTAGGCATCTTTTATGCTCATTTCTTGTCTTTGACGATTTATTCTGGGTTTTATTTTGTTTATTTGAAGAAAATGAACAACAATACACACCATGGAAAAATTTTTGTTTGATTCGTGTCGAGTGAGATTTTCACCTAGAACCCAAAGGGGGGGTATTGGCACTTTTCATGAAAAAATGTGAAAAATTAAAATTTCTAAAAATGAAATAAATGCCTTCTATACACCTCAAACATTCACTCTATAATGGAAGATTGTTGTTTTTCGCAATATTTTTGGGAATTTGGGCTCTTTTACTAACATTAACACTTGCGCTGAGGCATCTTTTATGCTCATTTCTTGTCTTTAATGATTTATTCTGGGTTTTATTTTGTTTATTTGATGAAAATGAACAACAATACACACCATGGAAACATTTTTGTTTGATTCTTTTCGAGTGAGATTTTCACCTAGAACCCAAAGGGGAGGGAATTGGCACTTTTCATTAAAAATGTGAAAAATTAAAATTTCTAAAAATGAAATAAATGCCTTCTATACACCTCAAACATTCACTCTATAATTGAAGATTGTTGTTTTTCGCTATATTTTTGGAAATGTGGGCTCTTTACTAACATGAACACTTGCGCTGAGGCATCTTTTATGCTCATATCTTGTCTTTAATGATTTATTCTGGGTTTTATTTTGTTTATTTGATGAAAATGAACAACAATTCACATCATGGAAACATTTTTGTTTGATTCGTGGGGAGTGAGATTTTCACCTAGAACCCAAAGGGGGGGGGTATTGGCACTTTTCATGAAAAAATGTGAAAAATTAAAATTTCTAAAAATGAAATAAATGCCTTCTATACTCCTCAAACATTCACTCTTTAATGGAAGATTGTGTTTTTTCGCAATATTTTTGGAAATTTGGGCTCTTTTACTAACATTAACTCATGCGCTGAGGCATCTTTTATGCTCATTTCTTGTCTTTAATGATTTATTCTGGTTTTTATTTTGTTTATTGATGAAAATGAACAACAATACACACCATGGAAACATTTTTGTTTGATTCTTTTAGATTGAGATTTTCACCTAGAACCCAAAGGGGGGGGTATTGGCACTTTTCATTAAAAATTTGAAAAATTAAAATTTCTAAAAATGAAATAAATGCCTTCTATACACCTCAAACATTCACTCTATAATGGAAGATTGTTGTTTTTCGCGGTATTTTTGAAATGTGGGCTCTTTTACTAACATGAACACTTGCGCTGAGGCATCTTTTATGCTCATTTCTTGTCTTTGACGATTTATTCTGGGTTTTATTTTGTTTATTTGAAGAAAATGAACAAAATACACACCATGGAAACATTTTTGTTTGATTCGAGTCGAGTGAGATTTTCACCTAGAACCCAAAGGGGTATTGGCACTTTTCATGGAAAAATGTGAAAAATTAAAATTTCTAAAAATGAAATAAATGCCTTCTATACACCTCAAACATTCACTCTATAATGGAAGATTGTTGTTTTTCGCGGTATTTTTGGAAATGTGGGCTCTTTTACTAACATGAACACTTGCGCTGAGGCATCTTTTATGCTCATTTCTTGTCTTTAATGATTTATTCTGGGTTTTATTTTGTTTTTTTGATGAAAATGAACAACAATACACACCATGGAAACATTTTTGTTTGATTCGTGTCGAGTGAGATTTCACCTAGAACCCAAAGGGGGGGGTATTGGCACTTTTCATGGAAAATTGTTAAAAAATTAAAGTTTCTAAAAATGAAATAAATGCCTTCTATACACCTCAAACATTCACTCTATAATGGAAGATTGTTGTTTTTCGCGGTATTTTTGGAAATGTGGGCTCTTTTACTAACATTAACACTTTCGCTGAGGCATCTTTTATGCTCATTTCTTGTCTTTGACGATTTATTCTGGTTTTTATTTTGTTTATTTGAAGAAAATGAACAACAATACACACCATGGAAAAATTTTTGTTTGATTCGTGTCGAGTGAGATATTCACCTAGAACCCAAAGGGGGGGGGTATTGGCACCTTTCATGGAAAAATGTGAAAAATTAAAATTTCTAAAAATGAAATAAATGCCTTCTATACACCTCAAACATTCACTCTATAATGAAAGATTGTTGTTTTTCGCGGTATTTTTGGAAATGTGGGCTCTTTTACTAACATTACTACTTTCGCTGAGGCATCTTTTATGCTCATTTCTTGTCTTTGACGATTTATTCTGGGTTTTATTTTGTTTATTTGAAGAAAATGAACAAAATACACACCATGGAAAAATTTTTGTTTGATTCGTGTCGAGTGAGATTTTCACCTAGAACCCAAAGGGGGGGGTATTGGCACTTTTCATGAAAAAATGTGAAAAATTAAAATTTCTAAAAATGAAATTAATGCCTTCTATGCACCTCAAACATTCACTCTAAAACAGAAGATTGTGGTTTTTTCGCATATTTTTTAGAAATTTTGGGTCTTTTAGTAACCTTAACACTAGCGCTGAAGCATCTTTTATGCTCATTTCTTGTCTTTCAGGATTTATTCTGGTTTTATTTTGTTTATTTGATGAAAATGAACAACAATACACACCATGGAAACATTTTTGTTTGATTTGTGTCGAGTGAGATTTTCACCTAGAACCCAAAGGGGGGGGGATTGGCACTTTTCATGGAAAAATGTGAAAAATTATATTTTCAAAAAATGAAATAAATGCCTTCTAAACGCCTCAAACATTCACTCTAAAACAGAAGATTGTTGTTTTTCGCAATATTTTTAGAAATTTGGGCTCTTTTACTAACATTAACACTTGCGCTGAGGCATCTTTTATGCTCATTTCTTGTCTTTAATGATTTATTCTGGGTTTTATTTTGTTTATTTGAAGAAAATGAACAAAATACACACCATGGAAACATTTTTGTTTGATTCGAGTCGAGTGAGATTTTCACCTAGAACCCAAAGGGGTATTGGCACTTTTAATGGAAAAATGTGAAAAATTAAAATTTCTAAAAATGAAATAAATGCCTTCTATACACCTCAAACATTCACTCTATAATGGAAGATTGTTGTTTTTCGCGGTATTTTTGAAAATGTGGGCTCTTTTACTAACATTAACACTTTCGCTGAGGCATCTTTTATGCTCATTTCTTGTCTTGGACGATTTATTCTGGTTTTTATTTTGTTTATTTGAAGAAAATGAACAACAATACACACCATGGAAAAATTTTTGTTTGATTCGTGTCGAGTGAGATTTTCACCTAGAACCCAAAGGGGGGGGTATTGGCACTTTTCATGGAAAAATGTGAAAAATTAAAATTTCTAAAAATGAAATAAATGCCTTCTATACACCTCAAACATTCACTCTATAATGGAAGATTGTTGTTTTTCGCGGTATTTTTGGAAATGTGGGCTCTTTTACTAACATTAACACTTTCGCTTAGGCATCTTTTATGCTCATTTCTTGTCTTTGACGATTTATTCTGGGTTTTATTTTGTTTATTTGAAGAAAATGAACAACAATACACACCATGGAAAAATTTTTGTTTGATTCGTGTCGAGTGAGATTTTCACCTAGAACCCAAAGGGGGGGTATTGGCACTTTTCATGAAAAAATGTGAAAAATTAAAATTTCTAAAAATGAAATAAATGCCTTCTATACACCTCAAACATTCACTCTATAATGGAAGATTGTTGTTTTTCGCAATATTTTTGGGAATTTGGGCTCTTTTACTAACATTAACACTTGCGCTGAGGCATCTTTTATGCTCATTTCTTGTCTTTAATGATTTATTCTGGGTTTTATTTTGTTTATTTGATGAAAATGAACAACAATACACACCATGGAAACATTTTTGTTTGATTCTTTTCGAGTGAGATTTTCACCTAGAACCCAAAGGGGAGGGAATTGGCACTTTTCATTAAAAATGTGAAAAATTAAAATTTCTAAAAATGAAATAAATGCCTTCTATACACCTCAAACATTCACTCTATAATTGAAGATTGTTGTTTTTCGCTATATTTTTGGAAATGTGGGCTCTTTACTAACATGAACACTTGCGCTGAGGCATCTTTTATGCTCATATCTTGTCTTTAATGATTTATTCTGGGTTTTATTTTGTTTATTTGATGAAAATGAACAACAATTCACATCATGGAAACATTTTTGTTTGATTCGTGGGGAGTGAGATTTTCACCTAGAACCCAAAGGGGGGGGGTATTGGCACTTTTCATGAAAAAATGTGAAAAATTAAAATTTCTAAAAATGAAATAAATGCCTTCTATACTCCTCAAACATTCACTCTTTAATGGAAGATTGTGTTTTTTCGCAATATTTTTGGAAATTTGGGCTCTTTTACTAACATTAACTCATGCGCTGAGGCATCTTTTATGCTCATTTCTTGTCTTTAATGATTTATTCTGGTTTTTATTTTGTTTATTTGATGAAAATGAACAACAATACACACCATGGAAACATTTTTGTTTGATTCTTTTAGATTGAGATTTTCACCTAGAACCCAAAGGGGGGGGTATTGGCACTTTTCATTAAAAATTTGAAAAATTAAAATTTCTAAAAATGAAATAAATGCCTTCTATACACCTCAAACATTCACTCTATAATGGAAGATTGTTGTTTTTCGCGGTATTTTTTGAAATGTGGGCTCTTTTACTAACATGAACACTTGCGCTGAGGCATCTTTTATGCTCATTTCTTGTCTTTGACGATTTATTCTGGGTTTTATTTTGTTTATTTGAAGAAAATGAACAAAATACACACCATGGAAACATTTTTGTTTGATTCGAGTCGAGTGAGATTTTCACCTAGAACCCAAAGGGGTATTGGCACTTTTCATGGAAAAATGTGAAAAATTAAAATTTCTAAAAATGAAATAAATGCCTTCTATACACCTCAAACATTCACTCTATAATGGAAGATTGTTGTTTTTCGCGGTATTTTTGGAAATGTGGGCTCTTTTACTAACATGAACACTTGCGCTGAGGCATCTTTTATGCTCATTTCTTGTCTTTAATGATTTATTCTGGGTTTTATTTTGTTTTTTTGATGAAAATGAACAACAATACACACCATGGAAACATTTTTGTTTGATTCGTGTCGAGTGAGATTTTCACCTAGAACCCAAAGGGGGGGGTATTGGCACTTTTCATGGAAAATTGTTAAAAAATTAAAGTTTCTAAAAATGAAATAAATGCCTTCTATACACCTCAAACATTCACTCTATAATGGAAGATTGTTGTTTTTCGCGGTATTTTTGGAAATGTGGGCTCTTTTACTAACATTAACACTTTCGCTGAGGCATCTTTTATGCTCATTTCTTGTCTTTGACGATTTATTCTGGTTTTTATTTTGTTTATTTGAAGAAAATGAACAACAATACACACCATGGAAAAATTTTTGTTTGATTCGTGTCGAGTGAGATATTCACCTAGAACCCAAAGGGGGGGGTATTGGCACCTTTCATGGAAAAATGTGAAAAATTAAAATTTCTAAAAATGAAATAAATGCCTTCTATACACCTCAAACATTCACTCTATAATGAAAGATTGTTGTTTTTCGCGGTATTTTTGGAAATGTGGGCTCTTTTACTAACATTACTACTTTCGCTGAGGCATCTTTTATGCTCATTTCTTGTCTTTGACGATTTATTCTGGGTTTTATTTTGTTTATTTGAAGAAAATGAACAAAATACACACCATGGAAAAATTTTTGTTTGATTCGTGTCGAGTGAGATTTTCACCTAGAACCCAAAGGGGGGGGTATTGGCACTTTTCATGAAAAAATGTGAAAAATTAAAATTTCTAAAAATGAAATTAATGCCTTCTATGCACCTCAAACATTCACTCTAAAACAGAAGATTGTGGTTTTTTCGCAATATTTTTAGAAATTTTGGGTCTTTTAGTAACCTTAACACTAGCGCTGAAGCATCTTTTATGCTCATTTCTTGTCTTTCAGGATTTATTCTGGGTTTTATTTTGTTTATTTGATGAAAATGAACAACAATACACACCATGGAAACATTTTTGTTTGATTTGTGTCGAGTGAGATTTTCACCTAGAACCCAAAGGGGGGGGGATTGGCACTTTTCATGGAAAAATGTGAAAAATTATATTTTCAAAAAATGAAATAAATGCCTTCTAAACGCCTCAAACATTCACTCTAAAACAGAAGATTGTTGTTTTTCGCAATATTTTTAGAAATTTGGGCTCTTTTACTAACATTAACACTTGCGCTGAGGCATCTTTTATGCTCATTTCTTGTCTTTAATGATTTATTCTGGGTTTTATTTTGTTTATTTGATGAAAATGAACAACAATACACACCATGGAAACATTTTTGTTTGATTCGTGTCGAGTGAGATTTTCACCTAGAACCCAAAGGGGGGGGGTATTGGCACTTTTCATGGAAAAATGTGAAAAATTAAAATTTCTAAAAATGAAATAAATGCCTTCTATACACCTCAAACATTCACTCTATAATGGAAGATTGTTGTTTTTCGCGGTATTTTTGGAAATGTGGGCTCTTTTACTAACATTAACACTTTCGCTGAGGCATCTTTTATGCTCATTTCTTGTCTTTGACGATTTATTCTGGGTTTTATTTTGTTTATTTGAAGAAAATGAACAAAATACACACCATGGAAACATTTTTGTTTGATTCGAGTCGAGTGAGATTTTCACCTAGAACCCAAAGGGGTATTGGCACTTTTCATGGAAAAATGTGAAAAATTAAAATTTCTAAAAATGAAATAAATGCCTTCTATACACCTCAAACATTCACTCTATAATGGAAGATTGTTGTTTTTCGCGGTATTTTTGGAAATGTGGGCTCTTTTACTAACATTAACACTTTCGCTGAGGCATCTTTTATGCTCATTTCTTGTCTTGGACGATTTATTCTGGTTTTTATTTTGTTTATTTGAAGAAAATGAACAACAATACACACCATGGAAAAATTTTTGTTTGATTCGTGTCGAGTGAGATTTTCACCTAGAACCCAAAGGGGGGGGAATTGGCACTTTTCATGGAAAAATGTGAAAAATTAAAATTTCTAAAAATGAAATAAATGCCTTCTATACACCTCAAACATTCACTCTATAATGGAAGATTGTTGTTTTTCGCGGTATTTTTGGAAATGTGGGCTCTTTTACTAACATTAACACTTTCGCTTAGGCATCTTTTATGCTCATTTCTTGTCTTTGACGATTTATTCTGGGTTTTATTTTGTTTATTTGAAGAAAATGAACAACAATACACACCATGGAAAAATTTTTGTTTGATTCGTGTCGAGTGAGATTTTCACCTAGAACCCAAAGGGGGGGTATTGGCACTTTTCATGAAAAAATGTGAAAAATTAAAATTTCTAAAAATGAAATAAATGCCTTCTATACACCTCAAACATTCACTCTATAATGGAAGATTGTTGTTTTTCGCAATATTTTTGGGAATTTGGGCTCTTTTACTAACATTAACACTTGCGCTGAGGCATCTTTTATTCTCATTTCTTGTCTTTAATGATTTATTCTGGGTTTTATTTTGTTTATTTGATGAAAATGAACAACAATACACACCATGGAAACATTTTTGTTTGATTCTTTTCGAGTGAGATTTTCACCTAGAACCCAAAGGGGAGGGAATTGGCACTTTTCATTAAAAATATGAAAAATTAAAATTTCTAAAAATGAAATAAATGCCTTCTATACACCTCAAACATTCACTCTATAATTGAAGATTGTTGTTTTTCGCTATATTTTTGGAAATGTGGGCTCTTTACTAACATGAACACTTGCGCTGAGGCATCTTTTATGCTCATATCTTGTCTTTAATGATTTATTCTGGGTTTTATTTTGTTTATTTGATGAAAATGAACAACAATTCACATCATGGAAACATTTTTGTTTGATTCGTGTGGAGTGAGATTTTCACCTAGAACCCAAAGGGGGGGGGTATTGGCACTTTTCATGAAAAAATGTGAAAAATTAAAATTTCTAAAAATGAAATAAATGCCTTCTATACTCCTCAAACATTCACTCTTTAATGGAAGATTGTGTTTTTTCGCAATATTTTTGGAAATTTGGGCTCTTTTACTAACATTAACTCATGCGCTGAGGCATCTTTTATGCTCATTTCTTGTCTTTAATGATTTATTCTGGTTTTTATTTTGTTTATTTGATGAAAATGAACAACAATACACACCATGGAAACATTTTTGTTTGATTCTTTTAGATTGAGATTTTCACCTAGAACCCAAAGGGGGGGGTATTGGCACTTTTCATTAAAAATTTGAAAAATTAAAATTTCTAAAAATGAAATAAATGCCTTCTATACACCTCAAACATTCACTCTATAATGGAAGATTGTTGTTTTTCGCGGTATTTTTTGAAATGTGGGCTCTTTTACTAACATGAACACTTGCGCTGAGGCATCTTTTATGCTCATTTCTTGTCTTTGACGATTTATTCTGGGTTTTATTTTGTTTATTTGAAGAAAATGAACAAAATACACACCATGGAAAAATTTTTGTTTGATTCGAGTCGAGTGAGATTTTCACCTAGAACCCAAAGGGGTATTGGCACTTTTCATGGAAAAATGTGAAAAATTAAAATTTCTAAAAATGAAATAAATGCCTTCTATACACCTCAAACATTCACTCTATAATGGAAGATTGTTGTTTTTCGCGGTATTTTTGGAAATGTGGGCTCTTTTACTAACATTAACACTTTCGCTGAGGCATCTTTTATGCTCATTTCTTGTCTTTGACGATTTATTCTGGGTTTTATTTTGTTTATTTGAAGAAAATGAACAACAATACACACCATGGAAACATTTTTGTTTGATTCGAGTCGAGTGAGATTTTCACCTAGAACCCAAAGGGGTATTGGCACTTTTCATGGAAAAATGTGAAAAATTAAAATTTCTAAAAATGAAATAAATGCCTTCTATACACCTCAAACATTCACTCTATAATGGAAGATTGTTGTTTTTCGCGGTATTTTTGGAAATGTGGGCTCTTTTACTAACATTAACACTTTCGCTGAGGCATCTTTTATGCTCATTTCTTGTCTTTGACGATTAATTCTGGGTTTTATTTTGTTTATTTGATGAAAATGAACAACAATACACACCATGGAAACATTTTTGTTTGATTCTTTTCGAGTGAGATTTTCACCTAGAACCCAAAGGGGGGGGAATTGGCACTTTTCATTAAAAATTTGAAAAATTAAAATTTCTAAAAATGAAATAAATGCCTTGTATACACCTCAAACATTCACTCAATAATTGAAGATTGTTGTTTTTCGCTATATTTTTGGAAATGTGGGCTCTTTTACTAACATGAACACTTGCGCTGAGGCATCTTTTATGCTCATATCTTGTCTTTAATGATTTATTCTGGGTTTTATTTTGTTTATTTGAAGAAAATGAACAAAATACACACCATGGAAAAATTTTTGTTTGATTCGTGTCGAGTGAGATTTTCACCTAGAACCCAAAGGGGGGGGTATTGGCACTTTTCATGAAAAAATGTGAAAAATTAAAATTTCTAAAAATGAAATAAATGCCTTCTATACACCTCAAACATTCACTCTATAATGGAAGATTGTTGTTTTTCGCAATATTTTTGGGAATTTGGGCTCTTTTAATAACATTAACACTTGCGCTGAGGCATCTTATATGCTCATTTCTTGTCTTTGACGATTTATTCTGGGTTTTATTTTGTTTATTTGATGAAAATGAACAACAATACACACCATGGAAACATTTTTGTTTGATTCTTTTCGAGTGAGATTTTCACCTAGAACCCAAAGGGGGGGAATTGGCACTTTTCATTAAAAATTTGAAAAATTAAAATTTCTAAAAATGAAATAAATGCCTTCTATACTCCTCAAACATTCACTCTTTAATGGAAGATTGTTGTTTTTCGCAATATTTTTGGAAATTTGGGCTCTTTTACTAACATTAACTCATGCGCTGAGGCATCTTTTACGCTCATTTCTTGTCTTTAATGATTTATTCTGGGTTTTATTATGTTTATTTGATGAAAATGAACAACAATACACACCATGGAAACATTTTTGTTTGATTCTTTTCGAGTGAGATTTTCACCTAGAACCCAAAGGGGGGGTATTGGCACTTTTCATTAAAAATTTGAAAAATTAAAATTTCTAAAAATGAAATAAATGCCTTCTATACACCTCAAACATTCACTCTATAAAGGAAGATTGTTGTTTTTCGCGGTATTTTCTGAAATGTGGGCTCTTTTACTAACATGAACACATGCGCTGAGGGATCTTTTATGCTCATTTCTTGTCTTTAATGATTTATTCTGGTTTTTATTTTGTTTATTTGAAGAAAATGAACAACAATACACACCATGGAAAAATTTTTATTTGATTCGTGTCGAGTGAGATTTTCACCTAGAACCCAAAGGGGGGGGTATTGGCACCTTTCATGGAAAAATGTGAAAAATTAAATTTTCTAAAAATGAAATAAATGCCTTCTATACACCTCAAACATTCACTCTATAATGGAAGATTGTTGTTTTTCGCGGTATTTTTGGAAATGTGGGCTCTTTTACTAACATTAACACTTTCGCTGAGGCATCTTTTATGCTCATTTCTTGTCTTTGACGATTTATTCTGGGATTTATTTTGTTTATCTGAAGAAAATGAACAAAATACACACCATGGAAAAATTTTTGTTTGATTCGTGTCGAGTGAGATTTTCACCTAGAACCCAAAGGGGGGGGTATTGGCACTTTTCATGAAAAAATGTGAAAAATTAAAATTTCTAAAAATGAAATTAATGCCTTCTATGCACCACAAACATTCACTCTAAAACAGAAGATTGTGGTTTTTTCGCAATATTTTTAGAAATTTTGGGTCTTTTAGTAACCTTAACACTAGCGCTGAAGCATCTTTTATGCTCATTTCTTGTCTTTCAGGATTTATTCTGGGTTCTATTTTGTTTATTTGATGAAAATGAACAACAATACACACCATGGAAACATTTTTGTTTGATTCGTGTCGAGTGAGATTTTCACCTAGAACCCAAAGGGGGGGGTATTGGCACTTTTCATGGAAAAATGTGAAAAATTAAAATTTTAAAAAATGAAATAAATGCCTTCTATACACCTCAAACATTCACTCTATAATGGAAGATTGTTGTTTTTCGCGGTATTTTTGGAAATGTGGGCTCTTTTACTAACATTAACACTTTCGCTGAGGCATCTTTTATGCTCATTTCTTGTCTTTGACGATTTATTCTGGGTTTTATTTTGTTTATTTGAAGAAAATGAACAAAATACACACCATGGAAAAATTTTTGCTTGATTCGTGTCGAGTGAGATTTTCACCTAGAACCCAAAGGGGGGGGTATTGGCACTTTTCATGGAAAAATGTGAAAAATTAAAATTTCTAAAAATGAAATAAATGCCTTCTATACACCTCAAACATTCACTCTATAATGGAAGATTGTTGTTTTTCGCAATATTTTTGGGAATTTGGGCTCTTTTACTAACATTAACACTTGCGCTGAGGCATCTTTTATGCTCATTTCTTGTCTTTAATGATTTATTCTGGGTTTTATTTTGTTTATTTGATGAAAATGAACAACAATACACACCATGGAAACATTTTTGTTTGATTCTTTTCGAGTGAGATTTTCACCTAGAACCCAAAGGGGGGGGTATTGGCACTTTTCATGGAAAAATTTGAAAAATTAAAATTTCTAAAAATGAAATTAATGCCTTCTATGCACCACAAACATTCACTCTAAAACAGAAGATTGTGGTTTTTTCGCAATATTTTTAGAAATTTTGGGTCTTTTAGTAACCTTAACACTAGCGCTGAAGCATCTTTTATGCTCATTTCTTGTCTTTCAGGATTTATTCTGGGTTTTATTTTGTTTATTTGATGAAAATGAACAACAATACACACCATGGAAACATTTTTGTTTGATTCGTGTCGAGTGAGATTTTCACCTAGAACCCAAAGGGGGGGTATTGGCACTTTTCATGAAAAAATGTGAAAAATTAAAATTTCTAAAAATGAAATTAATGCCTTCTATGCACCTCAAACATTCACTCTAAAACAGAAGATTGTGGTTTTTTCGCAATATTTTTAGAAATTTTGGGTCTTTTAGTAACCTTAACACTAGCGCTGAAGCATCTTTTATGCTCATTTCTTGTCTTTCAGGATTTATTCTGGGTTTTATTTTGTTTATTTGATGAAAATGAACAACAATACACACCATGGAAACATTTTTGTTTGATTTGTGTCGAGTGAGATTTTCACCTAGAACCCAAAGGGGGGGGTATTGGCACTTTTCATGGAAAAATGTGAAAAATTATATTTTCAAAAAATGAAATAAATGCCTTCTAAACACCTCAAACATTCACTCTAAAACAGAAGATTGTTGTTTTTCGCAATATTTTTAGAAATTTGGGCTCTTTTACTAACATTAACACTTGCGCTGAGGCATCTTTTATGCTCATTTCTTGTCTTTAATGATTTATTCTGGGTTTTATTTTGTTTATTTGAAGAAAATGAACAACAATACACACCATGGAAAAATTTTTGTTTGATACGTGTCGAGTGAGATTTTCACTTAGAACCCAAAGGGGGGGGTATTGGCACTTTTCATGAAAAAATGTGAAAAATTAAAATTTCTAAAAATGAAATTAATGCCTTCTATGCACCTGAAACATTCACTCTAAAACAGAAGATTGTGGTTTTTTCGCAATATTTTTAGAAATTTTGGGTCTTTTAGTAACCTTAACACTAGCGCTGAAGCATCTTTTATGCTCATTTCTTGTCTTTCAGGATTTATTCTGGGTTTTATTTTGTTTATTTGATGAAAATGAACAACAATACACACCATGGAAACATTTTTGTTTGATTTGTGTCGAGTGAGATTTTCACCTAGAACCCAAAGGGGGGGGTATTGGCACTTTTCATGGAAAAATGTGAAAAATTATATTTTCAAAAAATGAAATAAATGCCTTCTAAACACCTCAAACATTCACTCTAAAACAGAAGATTGTTGTTTTTCGCAATATTTTTAGAAATTTGGGCTCTTTTACTAACATTAACACTTGCGCTGAGGCATCTTTTATGCTCATTTCTTGTCTTTAATGATTTATTCTGGGTTTTATTTTGTTTTTTTGATGAAAATGAACAACAATACACACCATGGAAACATTTTTGTTTGATTCGTGTCGAGTGAGATTTTCACCTAGAACCCAAAGGGGGGGGGTATTGGCACTTTTCATGGAAAAATGTGAAAAATTAAAATTTCTAAAAATGAAATAAATGCCTTCTATACACCTCAAACATTCACTCTATAATGGAAGATTGTTGTTTTTCGCGGTATTTTTGGAAATGTGGGCTCTTTTACTAACATTAACACTTTCGCTTAGGCATCTTTTATGCTCATTTCTTGCCTTTGACGATTTATTCTGGGTTTTATTTTGTTTATTTGAAGAAAATGAACAACAATACACACCATGGAAAAATTTTTGTTTGATTCGTGTCGAGTGAGATTTTCACCTAGAACCCAAAGGGGGGGTATTGGCACTTTTCATGAAAAAATGTGAAAAATTAAAATTTCTAAAAATGAAATAAATGCCTTCTATACACCTCAAACATTCACTCTATAATGGAAGATTGTTGTTTTTCACAATATTTTTGGGAATTTGGGCTCTTTTACTAACATTAACACTTGCGCTGAGGCATCTTTTATGCTCATTTCTTGTCTTTAATGATTTATTCTGGGTTTTATTTTGTTTATTTGATGAAAATGAACAACAATACACACCATGGAAACATTTTTGTTTGATTCTTTTCGAGTGAGATTTTCACCTAGAACCCAAAGGGGAGGGAATTGGCACTTTTCATTAAAAATGTGAAAAATTAAAATTTCTAAAAATGAAATAAATGCCTTCTATACACCTCAAACATTCACTCTATAATTGAAGATTGTTGTTTTTCGCTATATTTTTGGAAATGTGGGCTCTTTACTAACATGAACACTTGCGCTGAGGCATCTTTTATGCTCATATCTTGTCTTTAATGATTTATTCTGGGTTTTATTTTGTTTATTTGATGAAAATGAACAACAATACACATCATGGAAACATTTTTGTTTGATTCGTGTGGAGTGAGATTTTCACCTAGAACCCAAAGGGGTGGGGTATTGGCACTTTTCATTAAAAATTTGAAAAATTAAAATTTCTAAAAATGAAATAAATGCCTTCTATACTCCTCAAACATTCACTCTTTAATGGAAGATTGTGTTTTTTCGCAATATTTTTGGAAATTTGGGCTCTTTTACTAACATTAACTCATGCGCTGAGGCATCTTTTATGCTCATTTCTTGTCTTTAATGATTTATTCTGGTTTTTATTTTGTTTATTTGATGAAAATGAACAACAATACACACCATGGAAACATTTTTGTTTGAGTCTTTTAGATTGAGATTTTCACCTAGAACCCAAAGGGGGGGGTATTGGCACTTTTCATTAAAAATTTGAAAAATTAAAATTTCTAAAAATGAAATAAATGCCTTCTATACACCTCAAACATTCACTCTATAATGGAAGATTGTTGTTTTTCGCGGTATTTTTTGAAATGTGGGCTCTTTTACTAACATGAACACTTGCGCTGAGGCATCTTTTATGCTCATTTCTTGTCTTTGACGATTTATTCTGGGTTTTATTTTGTTTATTTGAAGAAAATGAACAAAATACACACCATGGAAAAATTTTTGTTTGATTCGAGTCGAGTGAGATTTTCACCTAGAACCCAAAGGGGTATTGGCACTTTTCATGGAAAAATGTGAAAAATTAAAATTTCTAAAAATGAAATAAATGCCTTCTATACACCTCAAACATTCACTCTATAATGGAAGATTGTTGTTTTTCGCGGTATTTTTGGAAATGTGGGCTCTTTTACTAACATTAACACTTTCGCTGAGGCATCTTTTATGCTCATTTCTTGTCTTTGACGATTTATTCTGGTTTTTATTTTGTTTATTTGAAGAAAATGAACAACAATACACACCATGGAAAAATTTTTGTTTGATTCGTGTCGAGTGAGATATTCACCTAGAACCCAAAGGGGGGGGTATTGGCACCTTTCATGGAAAAATGTGAAAAATTAAAATTTCTAAAAATGAAATAAATGCCTTCTATACACCTCAAACATTCACTCTATAATGGAAGATTGTTGTTTTTCGCGGTATTTTTGGAAATGTGGGCTCTTTTACTAACATTACTACTTTCGCTGAGGCATCTTTTATGCTCATTTCTTGTCTTTGACGATTTATTCTGGGTTTTATTTTGTTTATTTGAAGAAAATGAACAAAATACACACCATGGAAAAATTTTTGTTTGATTCGTGTCGAGTGAGATTTTCATCTAGAACCCAAAGGGGGGGGTATTGGCACTTTTCATGAAAAAATGTGAAAAATTAAAATTTCTAAAAATGAAATTAATGCCTTCTATGCACCTGAAACATTCACTCTAAAACAGAAGATTGTGGTTTTTTCGCAATATTTTTAGAAATTTTGGGTCTTTTAGTAACCTTAACACTAGCGCTGAAGCATCTTTTATGCTCATTTCTTGTCTTTCAGGATTTATTCTGGGTTTTATTTTGTTTATTTGATGAAAATGAACAACAATACACACCATGGAAACATTTTTGTTTGATTTGTGTCGAGTGAGATTTTCACCTAGAACCCAAAGGGGGGGGTATTGGCACTTTTCATGGAAAAATGTGAAAAATTATATTTTCAAAAAATGAAATAAATGCCTTCTAAACACCTCAAACATTAACTCTAAAACAGAAGATTGTTGTTTTTCGCAATATTTTTAGAAATTTGGGCTCTTTTACTAACATTAACACTTGCGCTGAGGCATCTTTTATGCTCATTTCTTGTCTTTAATGATTTATTCTGGGTTTTATTTTGTTTATTTGATGAAAATGAACAACAATACACACCATGGAAACATTTTTGTTTGATTCGTGTCGAGTGAGATTTTCACCTAGAACCCAAAGGGGGGGGGTATTGGCACTTTTCATGGAAAAATGTGAAAAATTAAAATTTCTAAAAATGAAATAAATGCCTTCTATACACCTCAAACATTCACTCTATAATGGAAGATTGTTGTTTTTCGCGGTATTTTTGGAAATGTGGGCTCTTTTACTAACATTAACACTTTCGCTGAGGCATCTTTTATGCTCATTTCTTGTCTTTGACGATTTATTCTGGGTTTTATTTTGTTTATTTGAAGAAAATGAACAAAATACACACCATGGAAACATTTTTGTTTGATTCGAGTCGAGTGAGATTTTCACCTAGAACCCAAAGGGGTATTGGCACTTTTCATGGAAAAATGTGAAAAATTAAAATTTCTAAAAATGAAATAAATGCCTTCTATACACCTCAAACATTCACTCTATAATGGAAGATTGTTGTTTTTCGCGGTATTTTTGGAAATGTGGGCTCTTTTACTAACATTAACACTTTCGCTGAGGCATCTTTTATGCTCATTTCTTGTCTTTGACGATTTATTCTGGTTTTTATTTTGTTTATTTGAAGAAAATGAACAACAATACACACCATGGAAAAATTTTTGTTTGATTCGTGTCGAGTGAGATTTTCACCTAGAACCCAAAGGGGGGGGTATTGGCACCTTTCATGGAAAAATGTGAAAAATTAAAATTTCTAAAAATGAAATAAATTTCTTCTATACACCTCAAACATTCACTCTATAATGGAAGATTGTTGTTTTTCGCGGTATTTTTGGAAATGTGGGCTCTTTTACTAACATTAACACTTTCGCTGAGGCATCTTTTATGCTCATTTCTTGTCTTTGACGATTTATTCTGGGTTTTATTTTGTTTATTTGAAGAAAATGAACAAAATACACACCATGGAAAAATTTTTGTTTGATTCGTGTCGACTGAGATTTTCACCTAGAACCCAAAGGGGGGGGTATTGGCACTTTTCATGAAAAAATGTGAAAAATTAAAATTTCTAAAAATGAAATAAATGCCTTCTAAACACCTCAAACATTCACTCTAAAACAGAAGATTGTTGTTTTTCGCAATATTTTTAGAAATTTGGGCTCTTTTACTAACATTAACACTTGCGCTGAGGCATCTTTTATGCTCATTTCTTGTCTTTAATGATTTATTCTGGGTTTTATTTTGTTTATTTGATGAAAATGAACAACAATACACACCATGGAAACATTTTTGTTTGATTCGAGTCGAGTGAGATTTTCACCTAGAACCCAAAGGGGGGGGTATTGGAACTTTTCATGGAAAAATGTGAAAAATTAAACTTTCTAAAAATGAAATAAATGCCTTCTATACACCTCAAACATTCACTCTATAATTGAAGATTGTTGTTTTTCGCTATATTTTTGGAAATGTGGGCTCTTTACTAACATGAACACTTGCGCTGAGGCATCTTTTATGCTCATATCTTGTCTTTAATGATTTATTCTGGGTTTTATTTTGTTTATTTGATGAAAATGAACAACAATACACATCATGGAAACATTTTTGTTTGATTCGTGTGGAGTGAGATTTTCACCTAGAACCCAAAGGGGGGGGTATTGGCACTTTTCATTAAAAATTTGAAAAATTAAAATTTCTAAAAATGAAATAAATGCCTTCTATACTCCTCAAACATTCACTCTTTAATGGAAGATTGTGTTTTTTCGCAATATTTTTGGAAATTTGGGCTCTTTTACTAACATTAACTCATGCGCTGAGGCATCTTTTATGCTCATTTCTTGTCTTTAATGATTTATTCTGGTTTTTATTTTGTTTATTTGATGAAAATGAACAACAATACACACCATGGAAACATTTTTGTTTGATTCGTGTCGAGTGAGATTTTCACCTAGAACCCAAAGGGGGGGGGTATTGGCACTTTTCATGGAAAAATGTGAAAAATTAAAATTTCTAAAAATGAAATAAATGCCTTCTATACACCTCAAACATTCACTCTATAATGGAAGATTGTTGTTTTTCGCGGTATTTTTGGAAATGTGGGCTCTTTTACTAACATTAACACTTTCGCTTAGGCATCTTTTATGCTCATTTCTTGCCTTTGACGATTTATTCTGGGTTTTATTTTGTTTATTTGAAGAAAATGAACAAAATACACACCATGGAAAAATTTTTGTTTGATTCGAGTCGAGTGAGATTTTCACCTAGAACCCAAAGGGGTATTGGCACTTTTCATGGAAAAATGTGAAAAATTAAAATTTCTAAAAATGAAATTAATGCCTTCTATGCACCTCAAACATTCACTCTAAAACAGAAGATTGTGGTTTTTTCGCAATATTTTTAGAAATTTTGGGTCTTTTAGTAACCTTAACACTAGCGCTGAAGCATCTTTTATGCTCATTTCTTGTCTTTCAGGATTTATTCTGGGTTTTATTTTGTTTATTTGATGAAAATGAACAACAATACACACCATGGAAACATTTTTGTTTGATTCGTATCGAGTGAGATTTTCACCTAGATCCCAAAGGGGGGGGGATGGGCACTTTTTATGAAAAAATGTGAAAAATTAAAATTTCTAAAAATGAAATAAATGCCTTCTATACACCTCAAACATTCACTCTATAATGGAAGATTGTTGTTTTTCGCGGTATTTTTGGAAATGTGGGCTCTTTTACTAACATGAACACTTGCGCTGAGGCATCTTTTATGCTCATTTCTTGTCTTTAATGATTTATTCTGGGTTTTATTTTGTTTTTTTGATGAAAATGAACAACAATACACACCATGGAAACATTTTTGTTTGATTCGTGTCGAGTGAGATTTTCACCTAGAACCCAAAGGGGGGGTATTGGCACTTTTCATGAAAAAATGTGAAAAATTAAAATTTCTAAAAATGAAATAAATGCCTTCTATACACCTCAAACATTCACTCTATAATGGAAGATTGTTGTTTTTCGCAATATTTTTGGGAATTTGGGCTCTTTTACTAACATTAACACTTGCGCTGAGGCATCTTTTATGCTCATTTCTTGTCTTTAATGATTTATTCTGGGTTTTATTTTGTTTATTTGATGAAAATGAACAACAATACACACCATGGAAACATTTTTGTTTGATTCTTTTCGAGTGAGATTTTCACCTAGAACCCAAAGGGGAGGGAATTGGCACTTTTCATTAAAAATGTGAAAAATTAAAATTTCTAAAAATGAAATAAATGCCTTCTATACACCTCAAACATTCACTCTATAATTGAAGATTGTTGTTTTTCGCTATATTTTTGGAAATGTGGGCTCTTTACTAACATGAACACTTGCGCTGAGGCATCTTTTATGCTCATATCTTGTCTTTAATGATTTATTCTGGGTTTTATTTTCTTTATTTGATGAAAATGAACAACAATTCACATTATGGAAACATTTTTGTTTGATTCGTGTGGAGTGAGATTTTCACCAAGAACCCAAAGGGGGGGGGTATTGGCACTTTTCATTAAAAATTTGAAAAATTAAAATTTCTAAAAATGAAATAAATGCCTTCTATACTCCTCAAACATTCACTCTTTAATGGAAGATTGTGTTTTTTCGCAATATTTTTGGAAATTTGGGCTCTTTTACTAACATTAACTCATGCGCTGAGGCATCTTTTATGCTCATTTCTTGTCTTTAATGATTTATTCTGGTTTTTATTTTGTTTATTTGATGAAAATGAACAACAATACACACCATGGAAACATTTTTGTTTGATTCTTTTAGATTGAGATTTTCACCTAGAACCCAAAGGGGGGGGTATTGGCACTTTTCATTAAAAATTTGAAAAATTAAAATTTCTAAAAATGAAATAAATGCCTTCTATACACCTCAAACATTCACTCTATAATGGAAGATTGTTGTTTTTCGCGGTATTTTTTGAAATGTGGGCTCTTTTACTAACATGAACACTTGCGCTGAGGCATCTTTTATGCTCATTTCTTGTCTTTGACGATTTATTCTGGGTTTTATTTTGTTTATTTGAAAAAAATGAACAAAATACACACCATGGAAAAATTTTTGTTTGATTCGAGTCGAGTGAGATTTTCACCTAGAACCCAAAGGGGTATTGGCACTTTTCATGGAAAAATGTGAAAAATTAAAATTTCTAAAAATGAAATAAATGCCTTCTATACACCTCAAACATTCACTCTATAATTGAAGATTGTTGTTTTTCGCGGTATTTTTGGAAATGTGGGCTCTTTTACTAACATTAACACTTTCGCTGAGGCATCTTTTATGCTCATTTCTTGTCTTTGACGATTTATTCTGGGTTTTATTTTGTTTATTTGAAGAAAATGAACAACAATACACACCATGGAAACATTTTTGTTTGATTCGAGTCGAGTGAGATTTTCACCTAGAACCCAAAGGGGTATTGGCACTTTTCATGGAAAAATGTGAAAAATTAAAATTTCTAAAAATGAAATAAATGCCTTCTATACACCTCAAACATTCACTCTATAATGGAAGATTGTTGTTTTTCGCGGTATTTTTGGAAATGTGGGCTCTTTTACTAACATTAACACTTTCGCTGAGGCATCTTTTATGCTCATTTCTTGTCTTTGACGATTTATTCTGGTTTTTATTTTGTTTATTTGAAGAAAATGAACAACAATACACACCATGGAAAAATTTTTGTTTGATTCGTGTCGAGTGAGATATTCACCTAGAACCCAAAGGGGGGGGTATTGGCACCTTTCATGGAAAAATGTGAAAAATTAAAATTTCTAAAAATGAAATAAATGCCTTCTATACACCTCAAACATTCACTCTATAATGGAAGATTGTTGTTTTTCGCGGTATTTTTGGAAATGTGGGCTCTTTTACTAACATTACTACTTTCGCTGAGGCATCTTTTATGCTCATTTCTTGTCTTTGACGATTTATTCTGGGTTTTATTTTGTTTATTTGAAGAAAATGAACAAAATACACACCATGGAAAAATTTTTGTTTGATTCGTGTCGAGTGAGATTTTCACCTAGAACCCAAAGGGGGGGGTATTGGCACTTTTCATGAAAAAATGTGAAAAATTAAAATTTCTAAAAATGAAATTAATGCCTTCTATGCACCTCAAACATTCACTCTAAAACAGAAGATTGTGGTTTTTTCGCAATATTTTTAGAAATTTTGGGTCTTTTAGTAACCTTAACACTAGCGCTGAAGCATCTTTTATGCTCATTTCTTGTCTTTCAGGATTTATTCTGGGTTTTATTTTGTTTATTTGATGAAAATGAACAACAATACACACCATGGAAACATTTTTGTTTGATTTGTGTCGAGTGAGATTTTCACCTAGAACCCAAAGGGGGGGGGATTGGCACTTTTCATGGAAAAATGTGAAAAATTATATTTTCAAAAAATGAAATAAATGCCTTCTAAACGCCTCAAACATTCACTCTAAAACAGAAGATTGTTGTTTTTCGCAATATTTTTAGAAATTTGGGCTCTTTTACTAACATTAACACTTGCGCTGAGGCATCTTTTATGCTCATTTCTTGTCTTTAATGATTTATTCTGGGTTTTATTTTGTTTATTTGATGAAAATGAACAACAATACACACCATGGAAACATTTTTGTTTGATTCGTGTCGAGTGAGATTTTCACCTAGAACCCAAAGGGGGGGGGTATTGGCACTTTTCATGGAAAAATGTGAAAAATTAAAATTTCTAAAAATGAAATAAATGCCTTCTATACACCTCAAACATTCACTCTATAATGGAAGATTGTTGTTTTTCGCGGTATTTTTGGAAATGTGGGCTCTTTTACTAACATTAACACTTTCGCTGAGGCATCTTTTATGCTCATTTCTTGTCTTTGACGATTTATTCTGGGTTTTATTTTGTTTATTTGAAGAAAATGAACAACAATACACACCATGGAAACATTTTTGTTTGATTTGTGTCGAGTGAGATTTTCACCTAGAACCCAAAGGGGGGGGTATTGGCACTTTTCATGGAAAAATGTGAAAAATTAAAATTTCTAAAAATGAAATAAATGCCTTCTATACACCTCAAACATTCACTCTATAATGGAAGATTGTTGTTTTTCGCGGTATTTTTGGAAATGTGGGCTCTTTTACTAACATTAACACTTTCGCTGAGGCATCTTTTATGCTCATTTCTTGTCTTGGACGATTTATTCTGGTTTTTATTTTGTTTAT
Source organism: Hetaerina americana (assembly GCF_022747635.1). NCBI lineage: Eukaryota > Metazoa > Arthropoda > Insecta > Odonata > Calopterygidae > Hetaerina > Hetaerina americana. Next base: position 23,378 of record NW_027287302.1, on the reverse strand, counting down.
TTGAAGAAAATGAACAACAATACACACCATGGAAAAATTTTTGTTTGATTCGTGTCGAGTGAGATATTCACCTAGAACCCAAAGGGGGGGATATTGGCACCTTTCATGGAAAAATGTGAAAAATTAAAATTTCTAAAAATGAAATAAATGCCTTCTATACACCTCAAACATTCACTCTATAATGGAAGATTGTATTTTTCGCGGTATTTTTGGAAATGTGGGCTCTTTTACTAACATTACTACTTTCGCTGAGGCATCTTTTATGCTCATTTCTTGTCTTTGACGATTTATTCTGGGTTTTATTTTGTTTATTTGAAGAAAATGAACAAAATACACACCATGGAAAAATTTTTGTTTGATTCGTGTCGAGTGAGATTTTCACCTAGAACCCAAAGGGGGGGTATTGGCACTTTTCATGAAAAAATGTGAAAAATTAAAATTTCTAAAAATGAAATTAATGCCTTCTATGCACCTCAAACATTCACTCTAAAACAGAAGATTGTGGTTTTTTCGCAATATTTTTAGAAATTTTGGGTCTTTTAGTAACCTTAACACTAGCGCTGAAGCATCTTTTATGCTCATTTCTTGTCTTTCAGGATTTATTCTGGGTTTTATTTTGTTTATTTGATGAAAATGAACAACAATACACACCATGGAAACATTTTTGTTTGATTCGTGTCGAGTGAGATTTTCACCTAGAACCCAAAGGGGGGGGTATTGGCACTTTTCATGGAAAAATGTGAAAAATTATATTTTCAAAAAATGAAATAAATGCCTTCTAAACACCTCAAACATTCACTCTAAAACAGAAGATTGTTGTTTTTCGCGGTATTTTTGGAAATGTGGGCTCTTTTACTAACATTAACACTTTCGCTGAGGCATCTTTTATGCTCATTTCTTGTCTTGGACGATTTATTCTGGTTTTTATTTTGTTTATTTGAAGAAAATGAACAACAATACACACCATGGAAAAATTTTTGTTTGATTCGTGTCGAGTGAGATATTCACCTAGAACCCAAAGGGGGGGATATTGGCACCTTTCATGGAAAAATGTGAAAAATTAAAATTTCTAAAAATGAAATAAATGCCTTCTATACACCTCAAACATTCACTCTATAATGGAAGATTGTTGTTTTTCGCGGTATTTTTGGAAATGTGGGCTCTTTTACTAACATGAACACTTGCGCTGAGGCATCTTTTATGCTCATTTCTTGTCTTTAATGATTTATTCTGGGTTTTATTTTGTTTTTTTGATGAAAATGAACAACAATACACACCATGGAAACATTTTTGTTTGATTCGTGTCGAGTGAGATTTTCACCTAGAACCCAAAGGGGGGGGGTATTGGCACTTTTCATGGAAAAATGTGAAAAATTAAAATTTCTAAAAATGAAATAAATGCCTTCTATACACCTCAAACATTCACTCTATAATGGAAGATTGTTGTTTTTCGCGGTATTTTTGGAAATGTGGGCTCTTTTACTAACATTAACACTTTCGCTTAGGCATCTTTTATGCTCATTTCTTGTCTTTGACGATTTATTCTGGGTTTTATTTTGTTTATTTGAAGAAAATGAACAACAATACACACCATGGAAAAATTTTTGTTTGATTCGTGTCGAGTGAGATTTTCACCTAGAACCCAAAGGGGGGGTATTGGCACTTTTCATGAAAAAATGTGAAAAATTAAAATTTCTAAAAATGAAATAAATGCCTTCTATACACCTCAAACATTCACTCTATAATGGAAGATTGTTGTTTTTCGCAATATTTTTGGGAATTTGGGCTCTTTTACTAACATTAACACTTGCGCTGAGGCATCTTTTATGCTCATTTCTTGTCTTTAATGATTTATTCTGGGTTTTATTTTGTTTATTTGATGAAAATGAACAACAATACACACCATGGAAACATTTTTGTTTGATTCGTGTCGAGGGAGATTTTCACCTAGAACCCAAAGGGGGGGGGTATTGGCACTTTTCATGGAAAAATGTGAAAAATTAAAATTTCTAAAAATGAAATAAATGCCTTCTATACACCTCAAACATTCACTCTATAATGGAAGATTGTTGTTTTTCGCGGTATTTTTGGAAATGTGGGCTCTTTTACTAACATTAACACTTTCGCTGAGGCATCTTTTATGCTCATTTCTTGTCTTTGACGATTTATTCTGGGTTTTATTTTGTTTATTTGAAGAAAATGAACAACAATACACACCATGGAAACATTTTTGTTTGATTTGTGTCGAGTGAGATTTTCACCTAGAACCCAAAGGGGGGGGTATTGGCACTTTTCATGGAAAAATGTGAAAAATTAAAATTTCTAAAAATGAAATAAATGCCTTCTATACACCTCAAACATTCACTCTATAATGGAAGATTGTTGTTTTTCGCGGTATTTTTGGAAATGTGGGCTCTTTTACTAACATTAACACTTTCGCTGAGGCATCTTTTATGCTCATTTCTTGTCTTGGACGATTTATTCTGGGTTTTATTTTGTTTTTTTGATGAAAACGAACAACAATACACACCATGGAAACATTTTTGTTTGATCCGTGTCAAGTGAGATTTTCACCTAGAACCCAAAGGGGGGGGGTATTGGCACTTTTCATGGAAAAATGTGAAAAATTAAAATTTCTAAAAATGAAATAAATGCCTTCTATACACCTCAAACATTCACTCTATAATGGAAGATTGTTGTTTTTCGCGGTATTTTTGGAAATGTGGGCTCTTTTACTAACATGAACACTTGCGCTGAGGCATCTTTTATGCTCATTTCTTGTCTTTAATGATTTATTCTGGGTTTTATTTTGTTTTTTTGATGAAAATGAACAACAATACACACCATGGAAACATTTTTGTTTGATTCGTGTCGAGTGAGATTTTCACCTAGAACCCAAAGGGGGGGGGTATTGGCACTTTTCATGGAAAAATGTGAAAAATTAAAATTTCTAAAAATGAAATAAATGCCTTCTATACACCTCAAACATTCACTCTATAATGGAAGATTGTTGTTTTTCGCGGTATTTTTGGAAATGTGGGCTCTTTTACTAACATTAACACTTTCGCTTAGGCATCTTTTATGCTCATTTCTTGTCTTTGACGATTTATTCTGGGTTTTATTTTGTTTATTTGAAGAAAATGAACAACAATACACACCATGGAAAAATTTTTGTTTGATTCGTGTCGAGTGAGATTTTCACCTAGAACCCAAAGGGGGGGTATTGGCACTTTTCATGAAAAAATGTGAAAAATTAAAATTTCTAAAAATGAAATAAATGCCTTCTATACACCTCAAACATTCACTCTATAATGGAAGATTGTTGTTTTTCGCAATATTTTTGGGAATTTGGGCTCTTTTACTAACATTAACACTTGCGCTGAGGCATCTTTTATGCTCATTTCTTGTCTTTAATGATTTATTCTGGGTTTTATTTTGTTTATTTGATGAAAATGAACAACAATACACACCATGGAAACATTTTTGTTTGATTCTTTTCGAGTGAGATTTTCACCTAGAACCCAAAGGGGAGGGAATTGGCACTTTTCATTAAAAATGTGAAAAATTAAAATTTCTAAAAATGAAATAAATGCCTTCTATACACCTCAAACATTCACTCTATAATTGAAGATTGTTGTTTTTCGCTATATTTTTGGAAATGTGGGCTCTTTTCTAACATGAACACTTGCGCTGAGGCATCTTTTATGCTCATATCTTGTCTTTAATGATTTATTCTGGGTTTTATTTTGTTTATTTGATGAAAATGAACAACAATTCACATCATGGAAACATTTTTGTTTGATTCGTGTGGAGTGAGATTTTCACCTAGAACCCAAAGGGGGGGGGTATTGGCACTTTTCATGAAAAAATGTGAAAAATTAAAATTTCTAAAAATGAAATAAATGCCTTCTATACTCCTCAAACATTCACTCTTAAATGGAAGATTGTGTTTTTTCGCAATATTTTTGGAAATTTGGGCTCTTTTACTAACATTAACTCATTCGCTGAGGCATCTTTTATGCTCATTTCTTGTCTTTAATGATTTATTCTGGTTTTTATTTTGTTTATTTGATGAAAATGAACAACAATACACACCATGGAAACATTTTTGTTTGATTCTTTTAGATTGAGATTTTCACCTAGAACCCAAAGGGGGGGGTATTGGCACTTTTCATTAAAAATTTGAAAAATTAAAATTTCTAAAAATGAAATAAATGCCTTCTATACACCTCAAACATTCACTCTATAATGGAAGATTGTTGTTTTTCGCGGTATTTTTTGAAATGTGGGCTCTTTTACTAACATGAACACTTGCGCTGAGGCATCTTTTATGCTCATTTCTTGTCTTTGACGATTTATTCTGGGTTTTATTTTGTTTATTTGAAGAAAATGAACAAAATACACACCATGGAAAAATTTTTGTTTGATTCGAGTCGAGTGAGATTTTCACCTAGAACCCAAAGGGGTATTGGCACTTTTCATGGAAAAATGTGAAAAATTAAAATTTCTAAAAATGAAATAAATGCCTTCTATACACCTCAAACATTCACTCTATAATGGAAGATTGTTGTTTTTCGCGGTATTTTTGGAAATGTGGGCTCTTTTACTAACATTAACACTTTCGCTGAGGCATCTTTTATGCTCATTTCTTGTCTTTGACGATTTATTCTGGGTTTTATTTTGTTTATTTGAAGAAAATGAACAACAATACACACCATGGAAACATTTTTGTTTGATTCGAGTCGAGTGAGATTTTCACCTAGAACCCAAAGGGGTATTGGCACTTTTCATGGAAAAATGTGAAAAATTAAAATTTCTAAAAATGAAATAAATGCCTTCTATACACCTCAAACATTCACTCTATAATGGAAGATTGTTGTTTTTCGCGGTATTTTTGGAAATGTGGGCTCTTTTACTAACATTAACACTTTCGCTGAGGCATCTTTTATGCTCATTTCTTGTCTTTGACGATTTATTCTGGGTTTTATTTTGTTTATTTGAAGAAAATGAACAAAATACACACCATGGAAAAATTTTTGTTTGATTCGTGTCGAGTGAGATTTTCACCTAGAACCCAAAGGGGGGGGTATTGGCACTTTTCATGAAAAAATGAGAAAAATTAAAATTTCTAAAAATGAAATTAATGCCTTCTATGCACCTCAAACATTCACTCTAAAACAGAAGATTGTGGTTTTTTCGCAATATTTTTAGAAATTTTGGGTCTTTTAGTAACCTTAACACTAGCGCTGAAGCATCTTTTATGCTCATTTCTTGTCTTTCAGGATTTATTCTGGGTTTTTTTTTTTTATTTGATGAAAATGAACAACAATACACACCATGGAAACATTTTTGTTTGATTTGTGTCGAGTGAGATTTTCACCTAGAACCCAAAGGGGGGGGTACTGGCACTTTTCATGGAAAAATGTGAAAAATTATATTTTCAAAAAATGAAATAAATGCCTTCTAAACACCTCAAACATTCACTCTAAAACAGAAGATTGTTGTTTTTCGCAATATTTTTAGAAATTTGGGCTCTTTTACTAACATTAACACTTGCGCTGAGGCATCTTTTATGCTCATTTCTTGTCTTTAACGATTTATTCTGGGTTTTATTTTGTTTATTTGATGAAAATGAACAACAATACACACCATGGAAACATTTTTGTTTGATTCGTGTCGAGTGAGATTTTCACCTAGAACCCAAAGGGGGGGGGTATTGGCACTTTTCATGGAAAAATGTGAAAAATTAAAATTTCTAAAAATGAAATAAATGCCTTCTATACACCTCAAACATTCACTCTATAATGGAAGATAGTTGTTTTTCGCGGTATTTTTGGAAATGTGGGCTCTTTTACTAACATTAACACTTTCGCTGAGGCATCTTTTATGCTCATTTCTTGTCTTTGACGATTTATTCTGGGTTTTATTTTGTTTATTTGAAGAAAATGAACAAAATACACACCATGGAAAAATTTTTGTTTGATTCGTGTCGAGTGAGATTTTCACCTAGAACCCAAAGGGGGGGGTATTGGCACTTTTCATGAAAAAATGTGAAAAATTAAAATTTCTAAAAATGAAATTAATGCCTTCTATGCACCTCAAACATGCACTCTAAAACAGAAGATTGTGGTTTTTTCGCAATATTTTTAGAAATTTTGGGTCTTTTAGTAACCTTAACACTAGCGCTGAAGCATCTTTTATGCTCATTTCTTGTCTTTGACGATTTATTCTGGGTTTTATTTTGTTTATTTGAAGAAAATGAACAACAATACACACCATGGAAACATTTTTGTTTGATTTGTGTCGAGTGAGATTTTCACCTAGAACCCAAAGGGGGGGGTATTGGCACTTTTCATGGAAAAATGTGAAAAATTAAAATTTCTAAAAATGAAATAAATGCCTTCTATACACCTCAAACATTCACTCTATAATGGAAGATTGTTGTTTTTCGCGGTATTTTTGGAAATGTGGGCTCTTTTACTAACATTAACACTTTCGCTGAGGCATCTTTTATGCTCATTTCTTGTCTTGGACGATTTATTCTGGTTTTTATTTTGTTTATTTGAAGAAAATGAACAACAATACACACCATGGAAAAATTTTTGTTTGAATCGTGTCGAGTGAGATTTTCACCTAGAACCCAAAGGGGGGGGTATTGGCACCTTTCATGGAAAAATGTGAAAAATTAAAATTTCTAAAAATGAAATAAATGCCTTCTATACACCTCAAACATTCACTCTATAATGGAAGATTGTTGTTTTTCGCGGTATTTTTGGAAATGTGGGCTCTTTTACTAACATTAACACTTTCGCTTAGGCATCTTTTATGCTCATTTCTTGTCTTTGACGATTTATTCTGGGTTTTATTTTGTTTATTTGAAGAAAATGAACAACAATACACCCCATGGAAAAATTTTTGTTTGATTCGTGTCGAGTGAGATTTTCACCTAGAACCCAAAGGGGGGGTATTGGCACTTTTCATGAAAAAATGTGAAAAATTAAAATTTCTAAAAATGAAATAAATGCCTTCTATACACCTCAAACATTCACTCTATAATGGAAGATTGTTGTTTTTCGCAATATTTTTGGGAATTTGGGCTCTTTTACTAACATTAACACTTGCGCTGAGGCATCTTTTATGCTCATTTCTTGTCTTTAATGATTTATTCTGGGTTTTATTTTGTTTATTTGATGAAAATGAACAACAATACACACCATGGAAACATTTTTGTTTGATTCTTTTCGAGTGAGATTTTCACCTAGAACCCAAAGGGGAGGGAATTGGCACTTTTCATTAAAAATGTGAAAAATTAAAATTTCTAAAAATGAAATAAATGCCTTCTATACACCTCAAACATTCACTCTATAATTGAAGATTGTTGTTTTTCGCTATATTTTTGGAAATGTGGGCTCTTTACTAACATGAACACTTGCGCTGAGGCATCTTTTATGCTCATATCTTGTCTTTAATGATTTATTCTGGGTTTTATTTTGTTTATTTGATGAAAATGAACAACAATTCACATCATGGAAACATTTTTGTTTGATTCGTGTGGAGTGAGATTTTCACCTAGAACCCAAAGGGGGGGGGGTATTGGCACTTTTCATGAAAAAATGTGAAAAATTAAAATTTCTAAAAATGAAATAAATGCCTTCTATACTCCTCAAACATTCACTCTTAAATGGAAGATTGTGTTTTTTCGCAATATTTTTGGAAATTTGGGCTCTTTTACTAACATTAACTCATGCGCTGAGGCATCTTTTATGCTCATTTCTTGTCTTTAATGATTTATTCTGGTTTTTATTTTGTTTATTTGATGAAAATGAACAACAATACACACCATGGAAACATTTTTGTTTGATTCTTTTAGATTGAGATTTTCACCTAGAACCCAAAGGGGGGGGTATTGGCACTTTTCATTAAAAATTTGAAAAATTAAAATTTCTAAAAATGAAATAAATGCCTTCTATACACCTCAAACATTCACTCTATAATGGAAGATTGTTGTTTTTCGCGGTATTTTTTGAAATGTGGGCTCTTTTACTAACATGAACACTTGCGCTGAGGCATCTTTTATGCTCATTTCTTGTCTTTGACGATTTATTCTGGGTTTTATTTTGTTTATTTGAAGAAAATGAACAAAATACACACCATGGAAAAATTTTTGTTTGATTCGAGTCGAGTGAGATTTTCACCTAGAACCCAAAGGGGTATTGGCACTTTTCATGGAAAAATGTGAAAAATTAAAATTTCTAAAAATGAAATAAATGCCTTCTATACACCTCAAACATTCACTCTATAATGGAAGATTGTTGTTTTTCGCGGTATTTTTGGAAATGTGGGCTCTTTTACTAACATTAACACTTTCGCTGAGGCATCTTTTATGCTCATTTCTTGTCTTTGACGATTTATTCTGGGTTTTATTTTGTTTATTTGAAGAAAATGAACAACAATACACACCATGGAAACATTTTTGTTTGATTCGAGTCGAGTGAGATTTTCACCTAGAACCCAAAGGGGTATTGGCACTTTTCATGGAAAAATGTGAAAAATTAAAATTTCTAAAAATGAAATAAATGCCTTCTATACACCTCAAACATTCACTCTATAATGGAAGATTGTTGTTTTTCGCGGTATTTTTGGAAATGTGGGCTCTTTTACTAACATTAACACTTTCGCTGAGGCATCTTTTATGCTCATTTCTTGTCTTTGACGATTTATTCTGGTTTTTATTTTGTTTATTTGAAGAAAATGAACAACAATACACACCATGGAAAAATTTTTGTTTGATTCGTGTCGAGTGAGATATTCACCTAGAACCCAAAGGGGGGGGTATTGGCACCTTTCATGGAAAAATGTGAAAAATTAAAATTTCTAAAAATGAAATAAATGCCTTCTATACACCTCAAACATTCACTCTATAATGGAAGATTGTTGTTTTTCGCGGTATTTTTGGAAATGTGGGCTCTTTTACTAACATTAACACTTTCGCTGAGGCATCTTTTATGCTCATTTCTTGTCTTTGACGATTTATTCTGGGTTTTATTTTGTTTATTTGAAGAAAATGAACAAAATACACACCATGGAAAAATTTTTGTTTGATTCGTGTCGAGTGAGATTTTCACCTAGAACCCAAAGGGGGGGGTATTGGCACTTTTCATGAAAAAATGTGAAAAATTAAAATTTCTAAAAATGAAATTAATGCCTTCTATGCACCTCAAACATTCACTCTAAAACAGAAGATTGTGGTTTTTTCGCAATATTTTTAGAAATTTTGGGTCTTTTAGTAACCTTAACACTAGCGCTGAAGCATCTTTTATGCTCATTTCTTGTCTTTCAGGATTTATTCTGGGTTTTATTTTGTTTATTTGATGAAAATGAACAACAATACACACCATGGAAACATTTTTGTTTGATTTGTGTCGAGTGAGATTTTCACCTAGAACCCAAAGGGGGGGGTATTGGCACTTTTCATGGAAAAATGTGAAAAATTAAAATTTCTAAAAATGAAATAAATGCCTTCTATACACGTCAAACATTCACTCTATAATGGAAGATTGTTGTTTTTCGCGGTATTTTTGGAAATGTGGGCTCTTTTACTAACATTAACACTTTCGCTGAGGCATCTTTTATGCTCATTTCTTGTCTTTGACGATTTATTCTGGGTTTTATTTTGTTTATTTGAAGAAAATGAACAAAATACACACCATGGAAAAATTTTTGTTTGATTCGTGTCGAGTGAGATTTTCACCTAGAACCCAAAGGGGGGGGTATTGGCACTTTTCATGAAAAAATGTGAAAAATTAAAATTTCTAAAAATGAAATTAATGCCTTCTATGCACCTCAAACATTCACTCTAAAACAGAAGATTGTGGTTTTTTCGCAATATTTTTAGAAATTTTGGGTCTTTTAGTAACCTTAACACTAGCGCTGAAGCATCTTTTATGCTCATTTCTTGTCTTTGACGATTTATTCTGGGTTTTATTTTGTTTATTTGAAGAAAATGAACAACAATACACACCATGGAAACATTTTTGTTTGATTTGTGTCGAGTGAGATTTTCACCTAGAACCCAAAGGGGGGGGTATTGGCACTTTTCATGGAAAAATGTGAAAAATTAAAATTTCTAAAAATGAAATAAATGCCTTCTATACACCTCAAACATTCACTCTATAATGGAAGATTGTTGTTTTTCGCGGTATTTTTGGAAATGTGGGCTCTTTTACTAACATTAACACTTTCGCTGAGGCATCTTTTATGCTCATTTCTTGTCTTTGACGATTTATTTTGGGTTTAATTTTGTTTTGTTGAAAAATTAAAATTTCTAAAAATGAAATAAATGCCTTCTATGCACCTCAAACATTCACTCTAAAACAGAAGATTGTTGTTTTTCGCAATATTTTTATAAATTTTGGGTCTTTTAGTAACCTTAACACTAGCGCTGAAGCATCTTTTATGCTCATTTCTTGTCTTTCAGGATTTATTCTGGGTTTTATTTCGTTTATTTGATGAAAATGAACAACAATACACACCATGGAAACATTTTTGTTTGATTCGTGTCGAGTGAGATTTTCACCTAGAACCCAAAGGGGGGGGTATTGGCACTTTTCATGGAAAAATGTGAAAAATTAAAATTTCTAAAAATGAAATAAATGCCTTCTATACACCTCAAACATTCACTCTATAATGGAAGATTGTTGTTTTTCGCGGTATTTTTGGAAATGTGGGCTCTTTTACTAACATTAACACTTTCGCTGAGGCATCTTTTATGCTCATTTCTTGTCTTTGACGATTTATTCTGGGTTTTATTTTGTTTATTTGAAGAAAATGAACAAAATACACACCATTGAAAAATTTTTGTTTGATTCGTGTCGAGTGAGATTTTTACCTAGAACCCAAAGGGGGGGGTATTGGCACTTTTCATGAAAAAATGTGAAAAATTAAAATTTCTAAAAATGAAATAAATGCCTTCTATACACCTCAAACATTCACTCTATAATGGAAGATTGTTGTTTTTCGCGGTATTTTTGGAAATGTGGGCTCTTTTACTAACATTAACACTTTCGCTGAGGCATCTTTTATGCTCATTTCTTGTCTTTGACGATTTATTCTGGGTTTTATTTTGTTTATTTGAAGAAAATGAACAACAATACACACCATGGAAAAATTTTTGTTTGATTCGTGTCGAGTGAGATTTTCACCTAGAACCCAAAGGGGGGGGTATTGGCACTTTTCATGAAAAAATGTGAAAAATTAAAATTTCTAAAAATGAAATAAATGCCTTCTATACACCTCAAACATTCACTCTATAATGGAAGATTGTTGTTTTTCGCGGTATTTTTGGATATGTGGGCTCTTTTACTAACATTAACACTTTCGCTGAGGCATCTTTTATGCTCATTTCTTGTCTTTGACGATTTATTCTGGGTTTTATTTTGTTTATTTGAAGAAAATGAACAAAATACACACCATGGAAACATTTTTGTTTGATTCGAGTCGAGTGAGATTTTCACCTAGAACCCAAAGGGGTATTGGCACTTTTCATGGAAAAATGTGAAAAATTAAAATTTCTAAAAATGAAATAAATGCCTTCTATACACCTCAAACATTCACTCTATAATGGAAGATTGTTGTTTTTCGCGGTATTTCTGGAAATGTGGGCTCTTTTACTAACATTAACACTTTCGCTGAGGCATCTTTTATGCTCATTTCTTGTCTTTGACGATTTATTCTGGGTTTTATTTTGTTTATTTGAAGAAAATGAACAAAATACACACCATGGAAACATTTTTGTTTGATTCGAGTCGAGTGAGATTTTCACCTAGAACCCAAAGGGGTATTGGCACTTTTCATGGAAAAATGTGAAAAATTAAAATTTCTAAAAATGAAATAAATGCCTTCTATACACCTCAAACATTCACTCTATAATGGAAGATTGTTGTTTTTCGCGGTATTTTTGGAAATGTGGGCTCTTTTACTAACATTAACACTTTCGCTGAGGCATCTTTTATGCTCAATTCTTGTCTTTGACGATTTATTCTGGGTTTTATTTTGTTTATTAGAAGAAAATGAACAACAATACACAACATGGAAAAATTTTTGTTTGATTCGTGTCGAGTGAGATTTTCATTTAGAACCCAAAGGGGGGGGTATTGGCACTTTTCATGGAAAAATGTGAAAAATTAAAATTTCTAAAAATGAAATAAATGCCTTCTATACACCTCAAACATTCACTCTATAATGGAAGATTGTTGTTTTTCGCGGTATTTTTGGATATGTGGGCTCTTTTACTAACATTAACACTTTCGCTGAGGCATCTTTTATGCTCATTTCTTGTCTTTGACGATTTATTCTGGGTTTTATTTTGTTTATTTGAAGAAAATGAACAAAATACACACCATGGAAACATTTTTGTTTGATTCGAGTCGAGTGAGATTTTCACCTAGAACCCAAAGGGGTATTGGCACTTTTCATGGAAAAATGTGAAAAATTAAAATTTCTAAACATGAAATAAATGCCTTCTATACACCTCAAACATTCACTCTATAATGGAAGATTGTTGTTTTTCGCGGTATTTTTGGAAATGTGGGCTCTTTTACTAACATGAACACTTGCGCTGAGGCATCTTTTATGCTCATTTCTTGTCTTTAATGATTTATTCTGGGTTTTATTTTGTTTTTTTGATGAAAATGAACAACAATACACACCATGGAAACATTTTTGTTTGATTCGTGTCGAGTGAGATTTTCACCTAGAACCCAAAGGGGGGGGTATTGGCACTTTTCATGGAAAATTGTGAAAAATTAAAATTTCTAAAAATGAAATAAATGCCTTCTATACACCTCAAACATTCACTCTATAATGGAAGATTGTTGTTTTTCGCGGTATTTTTTGAAATGTGGGCTCTTTTACTAACATTAACACTTTCGCTGAGGCATCTTTTATGCTCATTTCTTGTCTTTGACGATTTATTCTGGGTTTTATTTTGTTTATTTGAAGAAAATGAACAACAATACACACCATGGAAAAATTTTTGTTTGATTCGTGTCGAGTGAGATTTTCACCTAGAACCCAAAGGGGGGGGTATTGGCACTTTTCATGAAAAAATGTGAAAAATTAAAATTTCTAAAAATGAAATAAATGCCTTCTATACACCTCAAACATTCACTCTATAATGGAAGATTGTTGTTTTTCGCGGTATTTTTGGATATGTGGGCTCTTTTACTAACATTAACACTTTCGCTGAGGCATCTTTTATGCTCATTTCTTGTCTTTGACGATTTATTCTGGGTTTTATTTTGTTTATTTGAAGAAAATGAACAAAATACACACCATGGAAACATTTTTGTTTGATTCGAGTCGAGTGAGATTTTCACCTAGAACCCAAAGGGGTATTGGCACTTTTCATGGAAAAATGTGAAAAATTAAAATTTCTAAAAATGAAATAAATGCCTTCTATACACCTCAAACATTCACTCTATAATGGAAGATTGTTGTTTTTCGCGGTATTTTTGGAAATGTGGGCTCTTTTACTAACATTAACACTTTCGCTGAGGCATCTTTTATGCTCAATTCTTGTCTTTGACGATTTATTCTGGGTTTTATTTTGTTTATTAGAAGAAAATGAACAACAATACACAACATGGAAAAATTTTTGTTTGATTCGTGTCGAGTGAGATTTTCACCTAGAACCCAAAGGGGGGGGTATTGGCACTTTTCATGGAAAAATGTGAAAAATTAAAATTTCTAAAAATGAAATAAATGCCTTCTATACACCTCAAACATTCACTCTATAATGGAAGATTGTTGTTTTTCGCGGTATTTTTGGATATGTGGGCTCTTTTACTAACATTAACACTTTCGCTGAGGCATCTTTTATGCTCATTTCTTGTCTTTGACGATTTATTCTGGGTTTTATTTTGTTTATTTGAAGAAAATGAACAAAATACACACCATGGAAACATTTTTGTTTGATTCGAGTCGAGTGAGATTTTCACCTAGAACCCAAAGGGGTATTGGCACTTTTCATGGAAAAATGTGAAAAATTAAAATTTCTAAAAATGAAATAAATGCCTTCTATACACCTCAAATATTCACTCTATAATGGAAGATTGTTGTTTTTCGCGGTATTTTTGGAAATGTGGGCTCTTTTACTAACATGAACACTTGCGCTGAGGCATCTTTTATGCTCATTTCTTGTCTTTAATGATTTATTCTGGGTTTTATTTTGTTTTTTTGATGAAAATGAACAACAATACACACCATGGAAACATGTTTTTTTTGATTCGAGTCGAGTGAGATTTTCACCTAGAACCCAAAGGGGTATTGGCACTTTTCATGGAAAAATGTGAAAAATTAAAATTTCTAAACATGAAATAAATGCCTTCTATACACCTCAAACATTCACTCTATAATGGAAGATTGTTGTTTTTCGCGGTATTTTTGGAAATGTGGGCTCTTTTACTAACATGAACACTTGCGCTGAGGCATCTTTTATGCTCATTTCTTGTCTTTAATGATTTATTCTGGGTTTTATTTTGTTTTTTTGATGAAAATGAACAACAATACACACCATGGAAACATTTTTGTTTGATTCGTGTCGAGTGAGATTTTCACCTAGAACCCAAAGGGGGGGGTATTGGCACTTTTCATGGAAAATTGTGAAAAATTAAAATTTCTAAAAATGAAATAAATGCCTTCTATACACCTCAAACATTCACTCTATAATGGAAGATTGTTGTTTTTCGCGGTATTTTTTGAAATGTGGGCTCTTTTACTAACATTAACACTTTCGCTGAGGCATCTTTTATGCTCATTTCTTGTCTTTGACGATTTATTCTGGGTTTTATTTTGTTTATTTGAAGAAAATGAACAACAATACACACCATGGAAAAATTTTTGTTTGATTCGTGTCGAGTGAGATTTTCACCTAGAACCCAAAGGGGGGGGTATTGGCACTTTTCATGAAAAAATGTGAAAAATTAAAATTTCTAAAAATGAAATAAATGCCTTCTATACACCTCAAACATTCACTCTATAATGGAAGATTGTTGTTTTTCGCGGTATTTTTGGATATGTGGGCTCTTTTACTAACATTAACACTTTCGCTGAGGCATCTTTTATGCTCATTTCTTGTCTTTGACGATTTATTCTGGGTTTTATTTTGTTTATTTGAAGAAAATGAACAAAATACACACCATGGAAACATTTTTGTTTGATTCGAGTCGAGTGAGATTTTCACCTAGAACCCAAAGGGGTATTGGCACTTTTCATGGAAAAATGTGAAAAATTAAAATTTCTAAAAATGAAATAAATGCCTTCTATACACCTCAAACATTCACTCTATAATGGAAGATTGTTGTTTTTCGCGGTATTTTTGGAAATGTGGGCTCTTTTACTAACATTAACACTTTCGCTGAGGCATCTTTTATGCTCAATTCTTGTCTTTGACGATTTATTCTGGGTTTTATTTTGTTTATTAGAAGAAAATGAACAACAATACACAACATGGAAAAATTTTTGTTTGATTCGTGTCGAGTGAGATTTTCACCTAGAACCCAAAGGGGGGGGTATTGGCACTTTTCATGGAAAAATGTGAAAAATTAAAATTTCTAAAAATGAAATAAATGCCTTCTATACACCTCAAACATTCACTCTATAATGGAAGATTGTTGTTTTTCGCGGTATTTTTGGATATGTGGGCTCTTTTACTAACATGAACACTTGCGCTGAGGCATCTTTTATGCTCATTTCTTGTCTTTAATGATTTATTCTGGGTTTTATTTTGTTTTTTTGATGAAAATGAACAACAATACACACCATAGAAAAATTTTTGTTTGATTCGTGTCGAGTGAGATTTTCACCTAGAACCCAAAGGGGGGGGTATTTGCACTTTTCATGAAAAAATGTGAAAAATTAAAATTTCTAAAAATGAAATAAATGCCTTCTATACACCTCAAACATTCACTCTATAATGGAAGATTGTTGTTTTTCGCAATATTTTTGGGAATTTGGGCTCTTTTACTAACATTAACACTTGCGCTGAGGCATCTTATATGCTCATTTCTCGTCTTTGACGATTTATTCTGGGTTTTATTTTGTTTATTTGATGAAAATGAACAACAATACACACCATGGAAACATTTTTGTTTGATTCTTTTCGAGTGAGATTTTCACCTAGAACCCAAAGGGGGGGGGAATTGGCACTTTTCATTAAAAATTTGAAAAATTAAAATTTCTAAAAATGAAATAAATGCCTTCTATACACCTCAAACATTCACTCAATAATTGAAGATTGTTGTTTTTCGCTTTATTTTTGGAAATGTGGGCTCTTTTACTAACATGAACACTTGCGCTGAGGCATCTTTTATGCTCATATCTTGTCTTTAATGATTTATTCTGGGTTTTATTTTGTTTATTTGATGAAAATGAACAACAATACACATCATGGAAACATTTTTGTTTGATTCGTGTTGAGTGAGATTTTCACCTAGAACCCAAAGGGGGGGGTATTGGCACTTTTCATGAAAAAATGTGAAAAATTAAAATTTCTAAAAATGAAATTAATGCCTTCTATGCACCTCAAACATTCACTCTAAAACAGAAGATTGTGGTTTTTTCGCAATATTTTTAGAAATTTTGGGTCTTTTAGTAACCTTAACACTAGCGCTGAAGCATCTTTTATGCTCATTTCTTGTCTTTGACGATTTATTCTGGGTTTTATTTTGTTTATTTGAAGAAAATGAACAACAATACACACCATGAAAACATTTTTGTTTGATTTGTGTCGAGTGAGATTTTCACCTAGAACCCAAAGGGGGGGGTATTGGCACTTTTCATGGAAAAATGTGAAAAATTAAAATTTCTAAAAATGAAATAAATGCCTTCTATACACCTCAAACATTCACTCTATAATGGAAGATTGTTGTTTTTCGCGGTATTTTTGGAAATGTGGGCTCTTTTACTAACATTAACACTTTCGCTGAGGCATCTTTTATGCTCATTTCTTGTCTTGGACGATTTATTCTGGTTTTTATTTTGTTTATTTGAAGAAAATGAACAACAATACACACCATGGAAAAATTTTTGTTTGATTCGTGTCGAGTGAGATTTTCACCTAGAACCCAAAGGGGGGGGTATTGGCACCTTTCATGGAAAAATGTGAAAAATTAAAATTTCTAAAAATGAAATAAATGCCTTCTATACACCTCAAACATTCACTCTATAATGGAAGATTGTTGTTTTTCGCGGTATTTTTGGAAATGTGGGCTCTTTTACTAACATGAACACTTGCGCTGAGGCATCTTTTATGCTCATTTCTTGTCTTTAATGATTTATTCTGGGTTTTATTTTGTTTTTTTGATGAAAATGAACAACAATACACACCATGGAAACATTTTTGTTTGATTCGTGTCGAGTGAGATTTTCACCTAGAACCCAAAGGGGGGGGGTATTGGCACTTTTCATGGAAAAATGTGAAAAATTAAAATTTCTAAAAATGAAATAAATGCCTTCTATACACCTCAAACATTCACTCTATAATGGAAGATTGTTGTTTTTCGCGGTATTTTTGGAAATGTGGGCTCTTTTACTAACATTAACACTTTCGCTTAGGCATCTTTTATGCTCATTTCTTGTCTTTGACGATTTATTCTGGGTTTTATTTTGTTTATTTGAAGAAAATGAACAACAATACACACCATGGAAAAATTTTTGTTTGATTCGTGTCGAGTGAGATTTTCACCTAGAACCCAAAGGGGGGGGGGTATTTGCACTTTTCATGAAAAAATGTGAAAAATTAAAATTTCTAAAAATGAAATAAATGCCTTCTATACTCCTCAAACATTCACTCTTTAATGGAAGATTGTTGTTTTTCGCAATATTTTTGGAAATTTGGGCTCTTTTACTAACATTAACTCATGCGCTGAGGCATCTTTTACGCTCATTTCTTGTCTTTAATGATTTATTCTGGTTTTTATTTTGTTTATTTGAAGAAAATGAACAACAATACACACCATGGAAACATTTTTGTTTGATTCTTTTCGAGTGAGATTTTCACCTAGAACCCAAAGGGGGGGTTATGGCACTTTTCATTAAAAATTTGAAAAATTAAAATTTCTAAAAATGAAATAAATGCCTTCTATACACCTCAAACATTCACTCTATAATGGAAGATTGTTGTTTTTCGCGGTATTTTCTGAAATGTGGGCTCTTTTACTAACATGAACACATGCGCTGAGGCATCTTTTATGCTCATTTCTTGTCTTTAATGATTTATTCTGGTTTTTATTTTGTTTATTTGAAGAAAATGAACAACAATACACACCATGGAAAAATTTTTGTTTGATTCGTGTCGAGTGAGATTTTCACCTAGAACCCAAAGGGGGGGGTATTGGCACCTTTCATGGAAAAATGTGAAAAATTAAATTTTCTAAAAATGAAATAAATGCCTTCTATACACCTCAAACATTCACTCTATAATGGAAGATTGTGGTTTTTTCGCGGTATTTTTGGAAATGTGGGCTCTTTTACTAACATTAACACTTTCGCTGAGGCATCTTTTATGCTCATTTCTTGTCTTTGACGATTTATTCTGGGATTTATTTTGTTTATCTGAAGAAAATGAACAAAATACACACCATGGAAAAATTTTTGTTTGATTCGTGTCGAGTGAGATTTTCACCTAGAACCCAAAGGGGGGGGTATTGGCACTTTTCATGAAAAAATGTGAAAAATTAAAATTTCTAAAAATGAAATTAATGCCTTCTATGCACCACAAACATTCACACTAAAACAGAAGATTGTGGTTTTTTTCGCAATATTTTTAGAAATTTTGGGTCTTTTAGTAACCTTAACACTAGCGCTGAAGCATCTTTTATGCTCATTTCTTGTCTTTCAGGATTTATTCTGGGTTTTATTTTGTTTATTTGATGAAAATGAACAACAATACACACCATGGAAACATTTTTGTTTGATTCTTTTCGAGTGAGATTTTCACCTAGAACCCAAAGGGGGGGGTATTGGCACTTTTCATGGAAAAATGTGAATCATTAAAATTTCTAAAAATGAAATAAATGCCTTCTATACACCTCAAACATTCACTCTATAATGGAAGATTGTTGTTTTTCGCGGTATTTTTGGAAATGTGGGCTCTTTTACTAACATTAACACTTTCGCTGAGGCATCTTTTATGCTCATTTCTTGTCTTTGACGATTTATTCTGGGTTTTATTTTGTTTATTTGAAGAAAATGAACAAAATACACACCATGGAAAAATTTTTGCTTGATTCGTGTCGAGTGAGATTTTCACCTAGAACCCAAAGGGGGGGGTATTGGCACCTTTCATGGAAAAATGTGAAAAATTAAAATTTCTAAAAATGAAATAAATGCCTTCTATACACCTCAAACATTCACTCTATAATGGAAGATTGTTGTTTTTCGCGGTATTTTTGGAAATGTGGGCTCTTTTACTAACATGAACACTTGCGCTGAGGCATCTTTTATGCTCATTTCTTGTCTTTAATGATTTATTCTGGGTTTTATTTTGTTTTGTTGATGAAAATGAACAACAATACACACCATGGAAACATTTTTGTTTGATTCGTGTCGAGTGAGATTTTCACCTAGAACCCAAAGGGGGGGGTATTGGCACTTTTAATGGAAAAATGTGAAAAATTAAAATTTCTAAAAATGAAATAAATGCCTTCTATACACCTCAAACATTCACTCTATAATGGAAGATTGTTGTTTTTCGCGGTATTTTTGGAAATGTGGGCTCTTTTACTAACATTAACACTTTCGCTGAGGCATCTTTTATGCTCATTTCTTGTCTTTGACGATTTATTCTGGGTTTTATTTTGTTTATTTGAAGAAAATGAACAACAATACACACCATGGAAAAATTTTTGTTTGATTCGTGTCGCGTGAGATTTTCACCTAGAACCCAAAGGGGGGGGTATTGGCACTTTTCATGAAAAAATGTGAAAAATTAAAATTTCTAAAAATGAAATAAATGCCTTCTATACACCTCAAACATTCACTCTATAATGGAAGATTGTTGTTTTTCGCAATATTTTTGGGAATTTGGGCTCTTTTACTAACATTAACACTTGCGCTGAGGCATCTTTTATGCTCATTTCTTGTCTTTAATGATTTATTCTGGGTTTTATTTTGTTTTTTTGATGAAAATGAACAACAATACACACCATGGAAACATTTTTGTTTGATTCGTGTCGAGTGAGATTTTCACCTAGAACCCAAAGGGGGGGGTATTGGCACTTTTCATGGAAAAATGTGACAAATTAAAATTTCTAACAATGAAATAAATGCCTTCTATTCTCCTCAAACATTCACTCTTTAATGGAGGATTGTTGTTTTTCGCAATATTTTTGGAAATTTGGGCTCTTTTACTAACATTAACACATGCGCTGAGGCATCTTTTTATGCTCATTTCTTGTCTTTAACGATTTATTCTGGGTTTTATTTTTTTTATTTGATGAAAATGAACAACAATACACACCATGGAAAAATTTTTGTTTGATTCGTGTCGAGTGAGATTTTCACCTAGAACCCAAAGGGGGGGGGGTATTGGCACTTTTCATGGAAAAATGTGAAAAATTAAAATTTCTAAAAATGAAATAAATGCCTTCTATACACCTCAAACATTCACTCTAAAATGGAAGATTGTTGTTTTTCGCGGTATTTTTGGATATGTGGGCTCTTTTACTAACATTAACACTTTCGCTGAGGCATCTTTTATGCTCATTTCTTGTCTTTGACGATTTATTCTGGGTTTTATTTTGTTTATTTGAAGAAAATGAACAAAATACACACCATGGAAACATTTTTGTTTGATTCGAGTCGAGTGAGATTTTCACCTAGAACCCAAAGGGGTATTGGCACTTTTCATGGAAAAATGTGAAAAATTAAAATTTCTAAAAATGAAATAAATGCCTTCTATACACCTCAAACATTCACTCTATAATGGAAGATTGTTGTTTTTCGCGGTATTTTTGGAAATGTGGGCTCTTTTACTAACATGAACACTTGCGCTGAGGCATCTTTTATGCTCATTTCTTGTCTTTAATGATTTATTCTGGGTTTTATTTTGTTTTTTTGATGAAAATGAACAACAATACACACCATGGAAACATTTTTGTTTGATTCGTGTCGAGTGAGATTTTCACCTAGAACCCAAAGGGGGGGGGTATTGGCACTTTTCATGGAAAATTGTGAAAAATTAAAATTTCTAAAAATGAAATAAATGCCTTCTATACACCTCAAACATTCACTCTATAATGGAAGATTGTTGTTTTTCGCGGTATTTTTTGAAATGTGGGCTCTTTTACTAACATTAACACTTTCGCTGAGGCATCTTTTATGCTCATTTCTTGTCTTTGACGATTTATTCTGGGTTTTATTTTGTTTATTTGAAGAAAATGAACAACAATACACACCATAGAAAAATTTTTGTTTGATTCGTGTCGAGTGAGATTTTCACCTAGAACCCAAAGGGGGGGGTATTTGCACTTTTCATGAAAAAATGTGAAAAATTAAAATTTCTAAAAATGAAATAAATGCCTTCTATACACCTCAAACATTCACTCTATAATGGAAGATTGTTGTTTTTTCGCAATATTTTTGGGAATTTGGGCTCTTTTACTAACATTAACACTTGCGCTGAGGCATCTTATATGCTCATTTCTCGTCTTTGACGATTTATTCTGGGTTTTATTTTGTTTATTTGATGAAAATGAACAACAATACACACCATGGAAACATTTTTGTTTGATTCTTTTCGAGTGAGATTTTCACCTAGAACCCAAAGGGGGGGGAATTGGCACTTTTCATTAAAAATTTGAAAAATTAAAATTTCTAAAAATGAAATAAATGCCTTCTATACACCTCAAACATTCACTCAATAATTGAAGATTGTTGTTTTTCGCTATATTTTTGGAAATGTGGGCTCTTTTACTAACATGAACACTTGCGCTGAGGCATCTTTTATGCTCATATCTTGTCTTTAATGATTTATTCTGGGTTTTATTTTGTTTATTTGATGAAAATGAACAACAATACACATCATGGAAACATTTTTGTTTGATTCGTGTTGAGTGAGATTTTCACCTAGAACCCAAAGGGGGGGGTATTGGCACTTTTCATTAAAAATTTGAAAAATTAAAATTTCTAAAAATGAAATAAATGCCTTCTATACTCCTCAAACATTCACTCTTTAATGGAAGATTGTTGTTTTTCGCAATATTTTTGGAAATTTGGGCTCTTTTACTAACATTAACTCATGCGCTGAGGCATCTTTTACGCTCATTTCTTGTCTTTAATGATTTATTCTGGTTTTTATTTTGTTTATTTGAAGAAAATGAACAACAATACACACCATGGAAACATTTTTGTTTGATTCTTTTCGAGTGAGATTTTCACCTAGAACCCAAAGGGGGGGTATTGGCACTTTTCATTAAAAATTTGAAAAATTAAAATTTCTAAAAATGAAATAAATGCCTTCTATACACCTCAAACATTCGCTCTATAATGGAAGATTGTTGTTTTTCGCGGTATTTTCTGAAATGTGGGCTCTTTTACTAACATGAACACATGCGCTGAGGCATCTTTTATGCTCATTTCTTGTCTTTAATGATTTATTCTGGTTTTTATTTTGTTTATTTGAAGAAAATGAACAACAATACACACCATGGAAAAATTTTTGTTTGATTCGTGTCGAGTGAGATTTTCACCTAGAACCCAAAGGGGGGGGTATTGGCACCTTTCATGGAAAAATGTGAAAAATTAAATTTTCTAAAAATGAAATAAATGCCTTCTATACACCTCAAACATTCACTCTATAATGGAAGATTGTGGTTTTTTCGCGGTATTTTTGGAAATGTGGGCTCTTTTACTAACATTAACACTTTCGCTGAGGCATCTTTTATGCTCATTTCTTGTCTTTGACGATTTATTCTGGGATTTATTTTGTTTATCTGAAGAAAATGAACAAAATACACACCATGGAAAAATTTTTGTTTGATTCGTGTCGAGTGAGATTTTCACCTAGAACCCAAAGGGGGGGGTATTGGCACTTTTCATGAAAAAATGTGAAAAATTAAAATTTCTAAAAATGAAATTAATGCCTTCTATGCACCACAAACATTCACACTAAAACAGAAGATTGTGGTTTTTTCGCAATATTTTTAGAAATTTTGGGTCTTTTAGTAACCTTAACACTAGCGCTGAAGCATCTTTTATGCTCATTTCTTGTCTTTCAGGATTTATTCTGGGTTTTATTTTGTTTATTTGATGAAAATGAACAACAATACACACCATGGAAACATTTTTGTTTGATTCTTTTCGAGTGAGATTTATTCACC